>NW_028243049.1:950000-1244224 GCF_964263255.1 Lissotriton vulgaris | reverse complement strand
TTTAGCGATCTCCACCAACCTGACTTTTTTTTTCTACAGTGAAAGTTTGCTTTTGTTTTTTGTAAAACCAATAAATAATGTACTTGATACACTGAGAGCTTTCTACAAGGGAGTCTAGGTCTGCGCTGTCTCGTCAAGAGATGCTGTATACAGTATAGCGGGGTAAGCTTTCTGCCTATCTTTTTCATTGGCCGAAATTCTAAATGTTGCAATCTGATTAGTTTTGTGGAGAAGTGTGGCTCAGTGGTTAGAGGCGGCAGACCCGGAAGCTGGGATCGACCGTGGACCAGGGTTCGATTCCCCGCCTCAGCGGGTCTCGGGCACAAAATTCCACGGCCTCGACAATTCTCGCTCCGGTGCCTACTCGACTCACGGGGTCTCACTCTGCAACTCTGGGCAATAGCTTGCTTAATCTCCACGACGGCCCCTCGCGGCGGGATGCCTGGCTTTCACCCTGTGGACACCCTGCCGGGGCCTCTCACAGGGGAATACCAGGACGGGTTCCCTAAGCAAGCGCCAGGATGCCCTTTGGGTGACAGGTTGCGCTATATAAATACACCTACATTTACATTTACATTTTCATTGGCCGAAATTCTAAATGTTGCAATCTGATTAGTTTTGGCCAACTTAATCCCGCCTCCTGATAGCCATGTCGTCATTGTTGTCCTTCCACGGCTATCGGCCCCTATACTTTTAAAGCTGTTTTGTTCCCCTACCTCCCCCCGTTCCTTCCAGCAGTCTGTGACTTCCTTTTACCACCACCATCCCTCAACCCACCGTGCCTTTTTTAACGCACATACCTCAGTTTAAAATGCAATAAGTCTCGCATAAAAACGAGTCGTATTGCATTTTAGGTTTAAGTATTTTTTATTGAGACAACTTAAAGAGACAGAACATTCATAGCATATACGAAATTAGTTCGCTGTGGTTAGGGTTGCATACAAAGCATTGATTGTGCTTAAAGGAAATCAAAGTCCGGCCCTACCACAGCAACCCCTCTAAATGTGCAGTACCATATTTAATGAGCTGTCCCTTACCCCAAACACCCCCCCGAAACTCCCCCCTTTCCCGCCCCCTCCCCTCCCTCGTCCAGTGCGCGGGCCCGCCCCTTACCCTATGCCCCAGTCTCCCTGGAATGAAAAAAAGGGGTGAAGTCAGATGTTATTCAGGAAGGTGGCTCTGCAGGTGTCGTGAGCCGTAACAGGCGGAGGTATCTAGGGCATGCGATTTCCCTAAATTCGGTGACCAGCAGCGACCAGAATGGTCGCCACAGGTCATCAAATTGGTCTATGTCCCCCGCCACCGTGAGCGACAGTTTCTCCATCCCCAACACATGCCATAGTCTATGAAGCCAGCCCGTAACAGAGGGGAGTGTAGTAGTGCGCCAGTGTAATAAAATGTTCTGTACCGCTGATCCCAATGCAATAGCTATTTGTCTGCCCCTACGAGATTTGAGTGGATACATTAATCCGTTCGGGAGGCCTAGCAGTATGTATGCTGGGAAACGTGGCAGTTCTGTGTCAAAATGGGAGTCAATTTCGTCTAGTATTTCCTTCCAAAAGGGTTCTAGGAGTGGACTGTCCCACAGGATATGTGTCAGCGTGCCCATCTGCCTGCACCCCCTCCAGCAAGTGCTATCCTTACTACGGTCCATCTCGTGAATTCTAACTGCGGTTTAATACCAATAAGTGGAAACTTTAGTCAAGGTGTCGGTGAGGCCCATGTCGTACACTGAGTGTCGTGCTCTGTACGAAATCTGTTCCCATTCTTTATGTTGTCAGTGTCCTGCCCAATTTTCTCTCCCAACGTTCCCTCCCTGGATGATATAGGTGTGAGGCAGGCGGCTGTAGTAGTTTGTATATGTCCGTGATCAATTTCGCGTCCGATGAGCGGGTCATGAGCCACTTCTCGAAGGGGAGGAACTGCCTATCTGCTGCGTCTCGCACCTGTGGTGCAAAGCCCAGTGGCGGACCTGCATATAACGAAGCCTCTCGGTCTCTTGGAAGGAGTACTCCTGTCGGAGGCGCAGGAAGGGAATGACACCCTCTGCGTCGTAAATATGGCACAGGACTCGGCATCCGGCCGTTCTCCACTGGGTGAAGGCCCCTCTCTCAGTGCCCGGGGGGAAGTCCGGGTTGTCCACTATGGGCGTAAGGGGCGAGGGGAACAAGGTAAGATTGTAATTGATGTTTGTCGCATCCCATACCCGCAGGGCACTCTAGTAATGAAGGAGGCGTAGAGGTTCGCAGGCCGATGGGCCCTGCGCAAGAACGGCACTTCCTGTAGAGGCCTGCCTGCCACTGCCTGGTCCTGAAAGAGCCAGTGCTTATCTGACTTCCACCTGCTCCATTCTACTAAATAGCGTAGTTGCGTGGCTTGGAAATACTTTCGGAGGTCCGGAATCCCGAGTCTTCCGGCCTCGGGTGTTAACAGCGAGAGTGATCTCCTCATTCTGGGCCTCTTGCCCTGCCAGATAAAACGCGGAGGGCCAGCTTGCATCTGTTGAATCCATCCAACGGGCGGCTGGAGTGGTAGAGCTCGGAAGAGATATAGAATCTGGGGCAGCACCGTCATTTTAACCACAGCTATTCTGCCCAACCAGGAGATGGTGCTACGGTTCCATCGTCCCAGCTCCTCCCGAATCTTCTTTCCTAAAGCGGCATAGTTGGCCGTGACCATAGCCGGCAAGATGGGGGCCAGCTGGATTCCCAGGTAAGGTACGAGGTCCGATGACCAGAGCATGGGGAACATGCCCTGTAAGTGTGCCCTAGTGGCTGGGTCAAGCGACACGTCTAATGCCACTGACTTCCCCATGTTCATCTTAAAGCCTGCGACAGCTGCAACGGAGTCTAATGCCTCCTTGCATGCTGGGAGGGCCGTCCGCGGTTCGTCAAACGATAATATTGTATCGTCAGCGTAGAGGCTTATGGTGTGAGTAAAGCCCCCGAACCGTATCCCTGTCGCTGCTGGATTTATGCGAATCCGTTGGGCGAGGGGCTCCATATACAGGGCAAAGAGCAGGGGTGAGAGTGGGCACCCCTGTCTAGTGCCTCTCTCGATGTCAAAGCTCTGAGAGCTGTATCCGTTCACCCGCACTACCGCCGTTGGAAATGTATAGCAATTGAGTACTAAGGATCGAAATTTCTCTCCAATGCCCGCCTTCTGCAGGACCTTTTCTAAATAAGGCCAATGCACCCGGTCAAACGCCTTTTCGGCGTCTATCGCCAACATCATCCTTTCCCCTGGAATCCGGGATGCCTTCTCAATGAGGCGGACTATCCTTTTGGTGTTGTCCACTGTTTGCCTCCCAGGAACGAATCCCGCCTGATCCGGGTCAATAAGGCCTGGCTGGTGAGGGTCCAGTCGGGCGGCAAGGATCCCCGTATATAGCTTAAGATCGACGTTTAGGAGAGATATCTGCCTGTAAGGGCCGCAGAGCGTACGATCTTTCCCCGGCTTAGGGATGACTGTAAGAGAGGCTCGCAGGAGGTCAGGTGGGATGGCCACCGGGGTCGCGAACGAGTTGAATAGACGGGTGAGGAGCGGAGCCACAATGCACAGAATGTTTTGTAGAATAGGGACGTATATCCGTCGGGGCCTGGGGCTTTGCCGTGTTTAAGTTTGGCAATAGCAGAAATCACCTCCTCGATTCGAATGTCACTATCTAGTTGTTCGGCCTGTGAGGGTGCCAGGGATGGGAGGGTAACAGAGTCTAGAAACGCCGTTGTTGCGGGTTCGTTCGGGGGGTCCCCTGTGTAGAGATTAGCGTAAAACCTGCGGAAGGTTTCCGCTATCTGGACATCTTCCATAACCATCGTCCCAGTGGTGTCAGAGATCTCCTTCACCATTTGTTGCTGGCGTTGTACCCGAAGTCTATTTGCCAGTAGGCGACCACAACGGTCCCCTCCAGTATAATAGGCATGACGCAGTCGCAAAGCTCCGTATTCTGCACGGTCCATATCTAATGCCGTTAAAAGTTTCCTGGCTCCTTTGAGTTGCTTCCACACCCGGGGCGCCCCTGTGCGGCGGTGTATCTGTTCGAGCTCACGGACCCGTTGAGTGAGTTCCTCTCTTTTACTCTGCCTTTCCCTATTTTCAGCCGACGCGATGGCTATAAACTCTCCCCTAAGTACCGCTTTCAGAGGAGCCCATCTTGTCGCCAGTGTGGTGTCGGGGTTATCATTGCGGGACAGATACTCCTGAGTAACCTCAGTTATGAGTTTAACCACCTCTTTTCTATGAAGTTAAGTGTCCCTAAGACACCAGACCCGAGGGGTGCAAGTCATCGGTGGCAGGCTTATTGTAGCGAGTACCGGAGCATGGTCCGATATGGAAATCACCCCCATTTCAACTGGCGAGGCCAGCGCTTTTACCTGGGTCATCACCAAAAGGTGGTCCAGTCTCGCATACGTCTTATGAGCATGGGAGTAGTATGAGTACTCCCTGTCCGTAGGGTGCATACAGCGCCAGAGGTCGTGGAGGTCGACTTCCGACAGCTGAGTTTTACAACTGGCGGAAAATTCCCCGGTCTGTGGGTTGCGCTGCGCCGATCTATCAAGGGCCGAATCGAAAACCATATTAAAGTCGCCCCCGATGATAATGTGTCTGTCTTGCGAGGCAGTAATATCCACTAACGCCCTTCGTAAAAACTGCTCCTGTTGGTCATTGCGGCTATACAGGGATCAAACCGTAAACGGGAGTCTTCCAATCTTAAATCTGTAAGCCAGCAATCTGCCTTTGTACTCTGCACGTTTATGAAGGACCCCCCCCTTGAAATGTGGTGCCACTAGGATCGCCACCCCCGTAGTCTTAGTGTTGCTGGAGGAAAAGAATTGTGTTGGAAATTTATGGGAACGCAGCCTATGGGAGTCGCTAGGTAGCAAGTGGGTCTCTTGAAGGAGTCATATATCCGCTTGTGTGTTCTCCAGTAAAGACAACACCGCCCTCCTCTTGACCGGGTTATTAAGGCCTCTGACATTTAGAGTCACTATCTTAAGAGACGTGTGGGGCATGTGAAGTGGTAAAAGTTAAGCAAGAAATACCTGCCTGAGCAGGGCAACATGTATATATGCCGTTAGCACGGCTGAGACCTGCAAAATGCACTGGACGAACCCTCCCCGACCCCCCTTCCCCAACTCCCCTGCCCTCAACCAAACTCCCCGACCCCCTCTCCCCTGAAAACAACCCGCACACCCCTCCGCCCCCACCCCTCCCGCTCCCAACAAGTTCCAGAACGGCATTGTCCCAGGCCAGCCCTCGAAGGACAAGTCTGTGGTAAGTCACAAATGTGGACGTCCAGCCACAACACCCCCGCCCGCCTCCACTACCCCCAGAACGCCCAAACCTGCAATGCAAAATAGGCTATGTTGATCTCCCCCCGGAGTCTGCTTAGGCCGTCATAGCGACATCTCTCGTGGTAGTGTGGTCGGCTGTCTCTCGGAGTGCCCCGTCCATTCCGGCTCGGATGGTAGGCGAGTCTGGTCGAGCAGAAAAAGCAGAGGACCGGCATTCAGATACCCTCTGCCAGCCGTCCCTAGTGGTGCGTCTTCTGCGTGGGGTGTGCTGTTCTTCATCCGTCACAGTGATACCCAGCACCTCGCAAGTGTCCTGGAGTGATCGGAGCTGATGGAGGACGCCATTCCACCGGAAGATCAGACGGAAGGGGTGTCCCCAGGAATACTGTGTCTCGTGGGCTCTCAGAAAGTCCGTTGCTATTTTGAATGTTCGGCGTTTTTGCAGTGTATTCGCTGATAAATCTTGGAAGAGTTCAACTGGGTACCCACGGAATTGGAGTGATTGTTGTTTCCTCGCTTCACACAGGATTTGCTTCTTAAGGGGGAAATCGGGTAGGAAGGCCAGGATATCCGGAGGGGGCGCCCAGGACCGGCGTGTTCTGCCCACCCTATGTGCCCAGTCGATTCTGATAGGGAAATCCTCCGGCTCACCTAGTATCTCCCTAAACAGGCTCTGCAAATACCCAGCAATGTCCGCTCCTTCTTCTGTGGAAGGTACCCCCCGGACTTGGATGTTATGCCTGCGGGACCGGTTTTCAAGGTCCTCCGTGTGGGCCTGGAGGTCCAGCTGCTGTTCTCTCAGTCGCAGCACCTCCTGCTGTAGATGTATGACCTCTTCATCCCTTGAGTGTCCGGTTTCCTCCATGCTGGCTACCCTCTCACCCAGACTATCCACCTCGCCGCACCTCTCGGACCTCTCCGGCCACTTCCTGCTTTAGAGTCTGAAAGTCATCCCGTAGAGAGCTGATCAGAGATTCCAGGAAGGACCTGGTGACCGGTGGTTCTCCTCCTCCTGCTTCTGGTGGGCTCCTCGAGGGACCCGGTGAGTGTTGTCCTTTATTCTGTTTCGAGGAGCCCTTGCTGAGCATTTCGGGCAATGTCCGTTCACCTCTCTTCCCCCCCCTGTTGCTGGCCATTATCGAAGTAAAGGCTCTAGGTGAGGCCTATCGGGTCTTCGGCTTGTGACAATAGCCAGCAACTTGCCAGGGCCGTTAGCAGTCCGGCGAGACCTCCCCGTCAAGCGTCGTGGGCTGTTCGGTCCCGCCTCAGGTCACAGGAGGGTACGAGCACTCACCGCGCGTGGACTCCGATTCTGCCTTTGGGATCACCACGTGGCGGTCCGCCTCATCCTATATAACCCCCGCCCGGCGGTGGTCAATGAGCGATCCGCGTCACCGCCTATCGAGACTGTGCGGGCTGGACACCCTCTTCAGCCCCTCCACTGCACTTGGGCCACTCCTTGGTAGCTTCTCCCAGCCAGGTTCCTTGCAAGCTTAATGGCCGTTCCGGCCGGTCGCCGTTGCTCCCGTCAACCTGGGCCTCTCTGGAAGGCGCCACTTTCGGGTTCTCTTGGATAGCAGTCCCGTGGCCCCGCCGCCTCCTCCTCCGGCCGGCGTCTCCGAACCAGCGTGCGCTTCACGCCCCAGCTCGTTCACCTCGGGGTCCTCGCCCGTCGCCTCAAGTCCGAGGTTAACCCTGGTAACACTCCTGTTGGCCTGCTCAGCAACCATTGGGCCTCGTCGCTTCAGCGGACCTGCGTTCCATCGACCTCCTCGCTCCTACCGGCTCTGCTCCACTCCTCCGTCGGTGGCAGACGCCGCAATCTTTCGGCCCGGTGCAGGAATCCAGGCAACTCCGCCCACAGGCCGCGTCCTCGCGGAGAAGCTCTCGGCCGTCGGGAGAGCCTCAGCAATACTTCCGGTCCCCTCCGGGTCCTCCGCAGCCCCCAGGCCGTCGTCTGCTGTTCTGCGGAGGCCTCCGCTGCTCAGTCAGCCGCTCCGCCACTGCAGATCTGTCATGGGTCCAGTTACTGTGACTTCCACTGCTCCGGCAGGCCTCGGATCACAGCTCCCCACGTCTCTGGCGTTGGCGCCGGCCCGCACCGCGGAGCCACGCCTGCGCAATCCCCGGGGCAAACGCCAGCTCACAATGAACTACCGGCAGCACCACCGCCTCCGCTGCAAGTTTCAGGCTGATCGGGGGGAGATCGGCATAAATACAGGGCTTAGGGGTCTAGAGCCCGGGGAGCTCGCCAAGAGTGCGACCGCTCACTCCACCATCTTGGCCACGCCCCTCGTATTGCATTTTAAACGCTTGTTTGTCTCTGATTGGTGGGTAAACTCGCACTTGTTTTTTGGTTCACATGCGCGGGTTACCTCTGGGGCTGAACACACCATATGCCATAATTTGTAAGGAGACCCGGGAGGAGAGCGTTAACAGTGCATTAGCACAACTTAGCGTAACAAGAGGAGGTGTCGAAAAACTGAGATCGGCCAACTTGTTTAGTTTCAGTGTTCCCCCGTTCATGCCTTGTCGCCGCATGCAGTGTCGACCCCGCCCCATACATGAGCCACGGGAGCTGCTCATGAGCTAGCCCCTACCACCCGGGAGAGACAGAAGCGGCGAGGGCTAGAGGACAAGAGAACGGAATACAAACCTGTCTGCCAGCAGGACCCAAAACCAAACGGGACCGGGCGAGTTTGCCCACCGCTCCTTTCGCAGCCCTGAAGATCAGCCTTGGCACCGGAGCTGCCGGCCCGCAGCCAGCATCATTATGGTACGGACTGAGGATGATGCCGGTAAGTGCTGGCCTACTACTCAAGCTTACTAACTCTCAGCAGCACGGTCAAGTCAACAGAGATGTGTGCGGGTGTCCAAACTGGCAACAAATCTGACCCCAGCAGGGCCGCCCGATATGTATCGGTAAATAATCACTTTCAGTAGGGCTTTAAGTAGGATGAAAAAACTGAGGGGTGTTTCCCACAGGGGCGTGGCCAATGTAATTGAATGCATGGCTTAAAACACTTATGCTAAAAATCTGTAGTGTGTGCCCGACTGGTGTTTTGCTGTTTCTGTCCATTCATCCATATAAAGAACAGAACAAGTAACATTACATGTACAAATGAGCAACACCTGTGATTTCGTTAAATATAATATTAAACATGCCTCAGTTCTTGTAGACGAGGATGTGGCATAAGTCTAGAGCTACCGACCTTCGAGCTGAGCACGCAGGTTTGAGTCTCACATCCGCTCAACATTCTGGGATTCAACAAATGACCTCGTCCTTGAGTGATGTCACTGGTGCTCATGTCTGCCACAAGGCCGGACTGGCCGTAGCGTGCACCGGGCATTTCTCCGGTGGGCCGGAGGGGTGGGGGCTGGTTTTGTGGCCGCAGGGGGACGCTTTTCTTACAGGATGCAGGTTTTGCAGCAGTGCTGCAAATCGGCCCTCTGTAAGAAAAGCGTGAGCAGTGCTTAGCAGCTAACAGCCCCCTCCCCTCCCGTTCCCAGGGCCGGTGGAGAAGCAACCTGCCAGGGCTAGTTGCTGTTCCCAGTCCGGCCCTGGTCTGCCATATAGAAAACTGACAAACGAATCACTGCAAAGTTGCATCAAAAGCAGTGCCGGGTGCTATATTGATGAGTTAAGTTTCTTTCCCCCACTCCTAGGGTAAAAATGGAGAGCCCAATTGGGACCCGTTTCAGCACCTGCTTTTAAGAGCTGACAGTTCTGAGCATCAGCAGGACCCGGCCAACCTAAAGCCCTGACTTGCAGTTACTTCCACCTGATAATAGATTCACGCTGCTTACTTGATACATTGAAGCATAAACAGGCTCTCTGTTTGCTCTCCCCTCAGTTCCTTTACCAATCTTTTACTTCTGGCGTTCGTGAATTGCTGCATAATCTTGCTTATGCTTGGGTTGAAATCTGCCTAATTTCAATCTAAAGAGTCTGAAAGATATTTTGACAATATATATGCGCAAAATGCCCTCAACCCCAAGTGCTTCGAGCTGCACCTGGCATTGCTCAGTGTATGTTTATTCTCTTGCATATTGACTGATTGAAGGGTCTTAGGAAGGTGGCAACCTTCGTGGTAATTTGGTATTCACAGAAGGCCTTTAGGAGTCCTAACTTTACTACTACTAAATTGAGAAAAATCCTAATTTTAAGACTTTCGGTATTCACAGAATGCATTTAGGAGTCCTAAAGATAGGACTCCTAACTTTACTACTACTAAATTGAGAAAAATCCTAATTTTAAGACTTTTGGTATTCACAGAATGCATTTAGGAGTCCTAAAGATAGGACTCCTAACTTTACTACTACTAAATCGAGAAAAATCCTAATTTTAAGACTTTCGGTATTCACAGAATGCATTTAGGAGTCCTAAAGATAGGACTCCTAACTTTACTACTACTAAATTGAGAAAATCCTAATTTTAAGACTTTTGGTATTCACAGAAGGCATTTAGGAGTCCTAAAGTTAGGATTTCTTATTTCTGTGAATACCAAAATGATAGTAAGTTTAGGATTTTGTCTTAAGTTAGTTCTGTGAATCGGGCCCTCAGTCTTTATTGTGTTAACTGCCTGAGAATCCCTATCTCTCTGATAGGTCTATTACCAAATTGACCATGCTTTTGCTTTTCAGACAGCAATCCTATTGATGCTTTGGCTAGGCAGTGTTCTCCTGGAATTCTGTTCTCAATTTCCAGCTGTACAAAACATTTTTAACAGCAGTGGATTATCTTGCCTTTCTTGAGCTACAAAAAGGTAAAGGTGCCCTGCGGCTGAGAGTTGTCTCGGCGCCTCGCTGCTGGTTACGCTCGCATAGAGCGCTGCTCTCTGCTTAATTTTTAAATACCCGTTTTTGGATTTCGGTTTATTTTAATTTTATTTAGCCCTTGTTTTTACTGACCCTGTCCTGGCCCTTAGGAGGAGCGAACGCCATCTTGGAGCGTCCCTGCGCTCGTGGACGCGGAGAGCAGGCTATTTAGGGCGAGCTCAGTGAGGGGGCAGCCTGGTAAAGGTGTCCTGCGGCTGAGAGTTGTCTCGGCGCCTCGCTGCTGGTTACGCTCGCATAGAGCGCTGCTCTGCTTAATTTTTAAATACCCGTTTTTGGATTTCTGTTTATTTTAATTTTATTTAGCCCTTGTTTTTACTGACCCTGTCCTGGCCCTTACCTGCACCTTAATTTCACTGGAAAACCCACCGCTGCTTAGCCGGTCCGGTTCCGGGGAGGTCTGGGGGCGGTGAGTGACATCTTGGATTGGGCAGGGAGGAGCGAACACGATCTTGGAACGTCCCTGCGCTCGTGGACGCGGAGAGCAGGCTATTTAGGGCGAGCTCAGTGAGGGGGCAGCCTGGTAAAGGTGTCCTGCGGCTGAGAGTTGTCTCGGCGCCTCGCTGCTGGTTACGCTTGCATAGAGCGCTGCTCTGCTTAATTTTTAAATACCCGTCTTTGGATTTCTGTTTATTTTAATTTTATTTAGCCCTTGTTTTTACTGACCCTGTCCTGGCCCTTACCTGCACCTTAATTTCACTGGAAAACCCACCGCTTCTTAGCGGGTCCGGTTCCGGGGAGGTCTGGGGGCGGTGAGTGACATCTTGGATTGGGCAGGGAGGAGCCAACGCCATCTTGGAGCGTCCCTGCGCTCGTGGACGCGGAGAGCAGGCTATTTAATGCTCGCTACCTGACGCGCAACGGAAGCGCGCAGCGGGTGCGCCTTCCCTGCACCTGAGTCGTGCCAGAGTCCTGCCCGTCTGCGCTCGTCAGCCTCTCGGAGGCGGACGAGGTAGGACGCTGGGACCTTTGCCTCTTAGATTTAATATTTGTATATGCTTCTTTTGCATGGTTGCTTATAGCTCTGCGGAGCTTTTTGCTCTGCGTAAATATTCCCCCTCTTGTCAGCATGTTTTTCCTGGAGGTCGCCTTGTTAAGAAATGCTGTCCGTCATGTGGTTGGCGGCCTGGTGTTGCGAATGGATCGGTGTCTGAACCTCCTCTTTAGTATTGCCAATGCTCTCTCCTTAACACCAGATCCCTCTGCAGACATTCCCCGGACATCTGGAATTTATTGTCTGACTCTAAAATATCCTGCCTATTTTTAACGGAGACTTGGCTTGGTGAGTGCTCTGGCCCTGATCTGGCTACTGCTAATCCTCTGAATTACACCATCTTTAGGAAGGATAGAGTTGGGGGCAGGGGAGGAGGCGTGGTTTTGATTGTGGATAAAGGTCTCCCGTGCACTACGTTTCCTGTTGATAACATCTCGGGATGTGAAGCCTTAGGCTTTACACTTGGCCTGTCGCCGCGTCAGACGTGCACTGGGCTCCTTATCTACAGAGCTCCAGGGCCCATTGGCTCTTTCTTTGACGATTTGCAGATGGCGCTTTCTGTGCCCTGCTTGAGATCGGAGCATTGTATCATGCTGGGGGACTTGAATTTTCATATGGACATGGCAGCGGATCCTGACCCGATTAAGCTGCAGGATATTGCCTTTTTACTAGGGCTGGTTTCTTATATTGCCAGCCCCACCCATAACAAAGGCCATACTATTGATCAAATCTTTTCTACCACGCAGATTCTTGTGTCTTTGCCGCTTCCAGTGTTATGGTCTGACCATTTTTTAATCAATTTTAGCATCCCTTTCTTGGCTATGACTGGCCAAAGAGTACTGAAAGACACGAAACGACCAATGAGAGCATTTCATTTGGTCACGGCGGAAAGGCTATCTGATGCTCTCCGCCGACATCTCTGTGCGCTTACGGATGACGTGGAAGAAAGCCTAGACTCTGTTCAGAAGTGGCTAAGAGCCAGATTTGATGAGCTAGCCCCGGCTAAGCCAGCTAAATCTGTGGCTAGTCATGTCTCTGCCCCATGGTTTACCCCTTCCTTAAGGAAAATGCGTCAAGACTGTAAAAAAGCCGAAAGAGTATGGCGACGAAAATATAAGCCGGATGATAAACTAAAATATCGGGATGCAATTAGGCTTTATCATAGGCACATCTCTGAGGGAAAAAAGTATATTTGGAGCGCAGAATTGACGAAGCGGAAAACATCAGTAAAGAACTTTTTAGAATAGTAAAGGAGTTTGTTTCCCCTTCCTCTTGCTCGCCAACTCATTCTCATTCCGAAGTCTGGATCAGCCAACTTAGGGATTTTTTTGTACATAAAATTAAGGCTATCCAGGACTCTTTCCCGGCTAGGGACCTTATTCCATCGGTTTGTAAACCGATCTCTTTCCCCTTACCATCAAATGAGATTAGTCCCGTACTAACGGTTTTTCCGCCCCTGTCCTCTGACACCTCTCTTGATCTTTTGTCCAAGCTTCACTCTGGCTCGCCACTGGATCCGTGTCCAGCGAGATGCCTGGGTAGAGTAGCGACAGCAGTTAACATCTTGCTTAACCCACTGCTTAATCTCTCCTTGAACACGGGAGTGGTTCCTTTGGAGTGGAAACATGCTCTGATCTTGCCGCTACTCAAAAAGCCCACTCTAGATCCCCTTGTGCATGCGAACTACAGGCCGATCTCCCTCCTCCCTGCTCTGGCGAAGGGGATTGAGAAACATGTGCAGCTCTCGATTACCAACTTTATTGAGACCAACAACATCCTCCATGATTCTCAATCGGGCTTCCACGCTAATTATAGCACGGAGACAGCCCTTCTTGAGATCACCGATGCCATCAGAGAAACTCTTGATCTCGGGGGAAAGGCTATCTTGGTTATGCTTGACTTGTCGGCGGCTTTCGACACTGTCCCCCATGACGGTCTCCTTTTAAGACTCAGGGAGATCGGGATTCGTGGGACGGTGTTGGACTGGTTTAAATCTTTTTTGTCCGGCCGTCGACAGGTGGTCTGGGCACCTCCTTTCTGCGCTGAAATGCCGCCGCCAGAGGTGGGGGTTCCTCAAGGGTCCATTCTGAGCCCCACCCTTTTTAATATCTATATGGCCCCTCTGGCGGCTGTGGCGGAGGCCTTTGGTGCCCAGATCATATCTTACGCTGATGACACCCAGCTCCTTTTCACGTGCAAGAAGGGAGAGGCTTTCGATGGCGACAAGATCAGAGATTGCCTAGGTGCGGTCTTTGATTGGTTTCAGCGGCATAGCCTGAAATGCAACTCCGATAAGTCGGAGCTGCTTTTCTTCAGGTGTCCACCTGATCCCTGTTGGAAAACTTGGTGGCCTCAGGACATGTTTCCTCCTGATGCGGTCTCCACACAAGCCAAAAACCTTGGTGTGTTGTGTGATGATAGCCTCGCTTTCAGACCCCAGATTATTGGGCTGTCTGGGAAATGTTTTGGCATTTTGAAAATGCTTCGGAAGTTTCTTCCACTGCTGTCCCTGCAATATAAAAAAATTATTGTCCAGGCGCTAATAGGATCGCGATTGGATTATGCCAATGCCCTTTATTTAGGGCTGCCTAAATATCTGTTGGCCCGTTTGCAAATTGTGCAGAATTCAGAGGCTAGAGCCATTTTTGGCCTTCCACGTAGGGCAAGAGCATCCGAACTGCTCAATAGACTGCATTGGCTGCCTATCTCTAAAAGAGTCACATTTAAGATCTTGACCCGTGCTTTTAAGGCCCTTCACTCTATTAGCCCGAATTATATCAGGAAGCGCATGTCCTTTTATGCGCCGAGGAGAACTCTGCGGTCGGCCTTGTTGGCCAAAGCTGATGTTCCGCATATCAGACTCGCCAGGATCGGAGGGCGCTCCTTCCGTTACCTGGCGGCACGTTGCTGGAATGAGCTTCCTGTTTCCCTAAGGAAGGCTAACAGTCTCCTTTCTTTCAGAAAGGAGCCGAAGACTTGGCTTTTTTCTGTATGAGTCTTGTGACCACTGTGAGTAGCTGTGTTGTGTTTCTCTGCCTCAGTTCTCTTTGCCAAAGCACCAATAAAGAGTAGGAAGCTCGAACATCGGGTCTCATAATGCTTTATTCGCAAATCCTTGTTTACTTTAGGAAACTTCATTGTCCTGTATCCTCTGCTACTCTTTCCAGATGGGTTACGTGGTCCATGAAACAATCTAGAATTGATAGAACCTGTTTCATGGGGTCATTCCTCTAGGAGTTCCATGGCTTCCCATACGTTTTCATTAACAGAACATTCTGAGAGCTGCTAATTGGTTGCAGCTTCCACTTTCGAAACTTTCCGTTGCAAACCAATTGTTCATGCTTATTCTATTATTAAGCAGCTTCAAAATAGCACAATGGGAGTCTCCAGTCTTGCAAGAAAATCCAGATTTTACCAGCGTCAATGATGAAAAGTCCTAATGTCACTACGTACACTTAGTTGACTATCTGTAATTTTGTGGATAGTGGATTGACTCTCTTTTATATGTATTGTCCCTCACTAATTAATTCTCTGGTACAGTGGTACTTAACCTGTGGCCCAAGGACCTCTGGGGGGTCTGTGAGGCCTACGCAGGGTGTCTGCAAACGTTTTTATAAAATTAAAATTAATAAATACAAATTAATAAAGTATGTTTGAATGAAGAAGCAAAACTGACAATATTTGATTGTGAATTAAACAAAAAATTTCAATATTTGAGATTTTTTTCATGTATTCCTATGTCTATATTTTTGAGTATTTTTTTGAGGTCCTAGTCAAAAAAATAGCTTAGTCCGAGGGTCCCTGACTTCCAATTATGATTCAGTGGAGGGCTTTAAAATTGAAAAGGTTAGGAACTGCTGCTCTAATGTATTGTGTCTTTAATATTTCACTCAGAAAACAGGCTATTTATGGAAATGAAAAAAACAGACTGGGAGAGGCAGTGACCTGCATGTACTTCAACCAACCCAGCCAGCATAACCCTACCATCTTGTTTCAAACAGTATTACATATACTGTTAGAGCCTTAAAAAATTTTCTTAAGTACTTTTGGGGAGTACATTATGTTTTATTTACGTGCTTCACAATGTAAGGTCCAATTTACAGAGACAATTTAATAGATAGGATTCTAAAAGCACATATATTTCATTAGAACAATCTTCAATCACAAAAATACAAATACATGGGGAGGAGCTACGACAGCAAGCAAGATGGCCGCATAGCTTCCCGGCTCCGCTGACCCCCGTCTCTCGCTCGAAGATCCTGTCATATATCCTGATTTCTCGCCCCATATCCGGGTGCATGAACTACTCTGCGAACTGATGGTGCAATCCCGAGGATTTTCCGACATGGTGGAGTGGAGTTATGTCGAGGTTTAATTTGAGGCCCAGCCCAGTCTGGAAGCCGGGGTCTCAAGTGTTGGTCTAGCCGGGTCCTAGTTGAACAACAACGGACCGGAGAGAGCGGCAGGGTCCGGTCCACTGACATCTTCATGATTGACTTGCTGCCGATCTGTCGCCTGGAACTGTACCGGAGGTGCAGAGACGAGTGATGCCCGAGGTGGTGTGTGTGGGGGTCCGAGACCCGGGGGCATGGCGTTCATAGCGCCGGGGCCGTTGGATCGGAGACTTGGTGCGCACTAACGCCTACTGACGATCGGTCCCTCACGGCTCATTCCTGCTCCGCCTAATCTTACCCGGGGACGGCGCCACTCCGTGGGGGTCAATATGCTTGATGCTATGCGAAACCCGGCAGAGCGGGTCCAGTGCGGCCCATCATTGCGGTCAGTGATGGCGACCCTTGAGGCACTTCAGGCGACTATGAAGACCCAGGCCTGGAATCTGATGTTGGCGGCAGACGGAATTAGAGGATTGGGACTGGACTCTGATTTGCTGCCCGAGACCCGGTGGCCTGTTCCTTTCCCTATTGCTACCCCAGCGATGCCATTTGACCCGGTGCCTGGAGTTTTCCATGCCCCTGCAGAAGTGGAGCGGTTCGAACATGTGGAGATTGGCGATGCACCTATAAAGTCGGAGTCTTTGGAACTGCAATTGGCGGAACATTTCACTGCTTTTCCCGATTTGGAGACGTTTGCTCGTAATTGTGATCTGTGTGGGACTGTGTCGCACCCCCTTCCCAGCTGGTCCATCAAGATGGCGGATGGGATAGTGCCTGGTCTTAGAGTCGGGAAGGGGCATCGTTGGACTCGAGCGTCTACTTTGGGACTTGCCATCCTCTCTTCGACTAATAGACTATGTTTCAACAACTTCTGTTTGACCTTTGACGATTTTACGGTGGGGTGCTCTTTATCGGAGGGGATCAGCAAATTTGATCGACGGGGCCAAGGCTGAGAGTGTTGTTTGAGGTTTCACAATATTGATTTATCGGTAACCGGACTGCTTTATTTGGTTAACGGAGTCCGGGGCGGGATTTCTGGTTTCCTCTGATGTACTGTTTTATTGTGCTCTGCTTGATTGTGTTCACATTGCCGGGGATTCTTCGTTAAGACGGGGGGAGAGACCCGGGAATGCGTATGACATAGCCCTCCTCCATTTCTCCTTTTTGGGCAGGGTTTTAGTCCCTTCTTTCTTTCCCTTTTCTTTTTTCCCTTTGTTCTTCTATATTTCGGGTTCATTTTTGGGGCGACAGGCACGCTGCTAGGGGGGTAGGCCGTAGTCATCTGCAGGGGTGCAGGGTGGGGGGTTGGAGGGGGGGAATTTTGTTTTTACTATTTGTTTATATGGCCTTTTTTTCTTCTTATCTTTCTTCGCCTTTTCTTTTGTTTCCTCTTTTTCGGGTCAGCGTAGTGGGTCTATTCTTTTGTCAATAGTCGACTTTTTATCTGTGCCTATACTTTCACGGTACTTCAGTACCATCGGGCGGGCGCTCCATTGGTGTGAAAATTAATTGTATGCTTGTTGATCCTGAATCGTATGCCTCGGGCCACTGTTTTGAATGATATCGACCTAACTGTGGACCTCCTACTGTTTTTCCCGCCCTTTATGCACCTTTGTGATATTGTATGGCACCTGATCCTTCTATCTTTATATTATAAAATGGAACCTTTATTATCCTGTTATTCGTATATTTTGCTATGCTGCCAGTTTTAATTGAAGTCGTGCTGTATTCGCCTCCCGGAAGGCCGAGTCTGGCTCTAATTGCTTGATTGAAATGATTTTGATTAGCGGCCAGCCCTGGTGGTTGTAGGCCCATACTTGTAACTGGTTGAAGTATCAATAAAGGTTTTCCAAAAAAATACAAATACATATGTTACCTAAACATTGTTTACATGATTATATGGTTATCACAGACAATATTATTTTCCCAAATAGATAACTAGACGCACAACTGTTGTAAACCCCCAACACCTTATCCTATCTGTGCTTGGCCGATATACAGTATGTCATTATCTTTCGGAGAACTCATGAATGTTTAAATTTATCCAAACAATAACTTTGCTACCAGAGAAGGCGACACAAGTCTGCTATCAGCTCCAAGATATCTGCCTTTGAAGGTCCGACAGTAAATGTGAAAAATATACGTGTAGTCTTGTTTGACATATTTTTATCATGCTGGTTCATAGCAGTTATGTCTCGGATTAATGGGAAGTCCCCCAATGTAGAGTAAAAGTCAGTGGATAACACTAAGGGGTCTATAATGTCGAGCGGATCGCCACCGCCCATATGGTGGTGGTGATCCGCCCGCCTTTATACACCACCCGCCACCCATTTCCCCCCGTCATAGTAGGATGATTGGGGGTCTGCGGCGGATGGAGAGACTGTCCGCCGCCTTTCCGCTGGTCGACTCGTCGAACGGGCAGAAAACATGCATAACATGGTGGCGATGTCTGCAAGACACCACCATCCATATTATGATGACAGCGGAAAGCCGCCATTGAGAAGCATGCTGTCTTCGCTGTAGGGGGAGGGTGTTGGAGGGCTCGGGGGTGCCCATGAGGGGTACCTATGGTACCCCTGCATTGATGTGGACAAGGTGGCAGGCACTGCGCGGTGCCCGTCACCTTGTGCATGTCAATGAACAACATGCATTCACAGTATTGTGGCAGGCTGTGCTCTGAGCTCCACCCGCCATAATGATGAGAACGTGGAATGCCACTGCCACAGTGGCGGTGGCATTCTAATTGCAGGTGCAGGACCGGCGCACCCCTGGCGGACAGTCCCGCATTCCATTACAGTGGCGGGCGGTCTTTGACCCTGCTCGCTGGCCGTTCGCTCCCCACGCTGCTGCACTGCTAGGTTGGCACTGTCTCTTGCACCTGTTACTGGATTGCTTCTGCTTAGACTCTGTTGTGTTGCTATCACTGCCTGAATTTGTCTATCTGTAACCCGTTATTGCAGTAATCTGTTTTGCTATAATCTGTAATCTGTTCTCTCACTGCCCATTAATCCTTTTCTCCCCCAGCCTTATATTGTTGTTCCCCCCTGCCACTCTTGCTGTGCCCTGCTTTTGTTTTCCCCTGCAGTACATCGCCCGCTACTTCCCGCCGCTGCGTCCCTGTGGCCCCATCCCTCTACTCGCCCATTCGCTGCCACGCTCTCGCCTCCCAGGTCCTCCTCCCTCCCAACTCTCCTCATATGGAGGTCACACGCAGTAGTCATGCCGCTAGCGTGCAGAAGGCGTGCTTAAGTCAAGCCCGTCTGTGCCCGACCATGCCTGGACCGGGCCAAGTGCCAGAACCCCTGGCCCTCACAAACACCACGACGCCCGTCTCCGCTACAACTCCAGCGTCCTCCATGCACGCAACACCGGACGATCACGCACCTGCTTCCGGGCTGCCCCGATGCACCTGCCATTGAACTCTGGGACCTACTCGATACCAACACCCAAGACATCGCCTTCCTGACGGAGACCTGGCTGAACCCCTCCTCGGCACCCGACATCGTCATAGCCATCCCAGAAGGCTACAAGATCAACCGCAAGGACCGCACCAACAGAGCAGGAGAGGAATTACCATTGTCCACAGGAACACTCTCAAAATCTCAACAAACACTGATGACACCCTCAGCACTGCCGACACCGGCACTTCCAGATCCACACCAATGCCAACACCATTCTCAGAGGAACCCTCGTCTACAGACCACCCGGACCCGACCACAGTTCAGCGACTCCATCGCCGACTTCGTCAGCACACACGCCATCGCCTCCATGGACTACATTCTCTGTGGGGACCTGAACTTCCACCTCGAGAACAACAATGACTCCAATTCTTACACCCTGATTGACAACATCGGCAACCTTGGGCTCAGACAACTCGTCACAACACCCACCCACTCTGCCGGCCTCACGCTTGACACAATCTTCTCAGCAAGCTCCCACGTCTACTTCAACCACACCACAAAACGTCATTGGACCAACCACAGTTGCATCCACTTCAAATCCAGAAACCCACCACACAACCGCACCCAGCAGAAGCCCCGCCGCTGCTGGAGCAAAGTCACCGAAGACCAGCTAACCACCACCCTCACCCTAAGCCCAACCGCAGACCCAACCAACCCCAACGCCGCAGCCCGCAACCTCAGACAGTGTATCGACGACCGTGCCAACACGCTTGCCTAGCTCAAGAAACCCTCAGCCACATCAGTAAGAAAGCGAACTGGTTCTCCGAAGACCTCCAGGCCTCCAATCAAAACTGCCGAAAGCTAGAGAAGAAAGGGATCCGTGAACGAACACCGGAAAGCTACGCAGCCTACAAGAACGCCACCCGCAGACACCACCACCTCATCAGATCCACCAAAAGAGCCTCCTTCAAAGACCGCCTAGGCAACAACGCACACAACAGCAAAAAGCTCTTCAACATCGTGAAGGAACTCTCCAAACCCCAGCTCCAACATCAACAACATCCCACCTTCGCAAACCCTATGCAACTCGCTGGCCACCTTCCACCGCAAGATCGCAGATATCCACGACCGCTTCAACACCGCGATGGCCCTGGCAACCACCGTGACCTCCACCCCCACAACCACCACCCGCACCAACCCCCTGATCTCCTGGACCAACAACGACAACACCATCAAGATCATGAACTCTGTCCACACTGGATCCCCGTCAGACCCATGCCCACACCACCTCTTCAACAAAGCCAGCACTGCACCCCATCTACGGAAAGCAGTCAACATTTCCTTCAAGACAGCACCTTTCCCGGAGAGCT
The DNA here is from genome assembly GCF_964263255.1 of Lissotriton vulgaris. Classification (NCBI taxonomy): domain Eukaryota; kingdom Metazoa; phylum Chordata; class Amphibia; order Caudata; family Salamandridae; genus Lissotriton; species Lissotriton vulgaris. The sequence continues at coordinate 1,223,935 of NW_028243049.1, read as the reverse complement.
GGAAGCACGCCGAGATCAACGCCTTACTCAAGAAAACCAAGGCGGACCCCAGGACCTCAAGAACCTCCGACCCATCTCCCTGCTCCCTTTCCCCGCGAAGGTCTTTGAGAAAGCCGTCAACAAACAACTGACCAGATTCCTCGAGGAGAACAGAATCCTGGACCCATCCCAGTCTGGGTTCCGCAGCAACCACAGCACTAAAACTGCCCTCATCGCCGCCACCGAGGACATCAGGACCCTGCTGGACAACAGAGAAGTCGCAGCCCTCATCCTCCTGGACCTGTCAGCCGCCTTCGACACGGTCTGCCACCGCTCTCTACGAACATGCCTCCACAACACCAGGATCAAAGAAAAGGCCCTGGACTGGACCACCTCCTTCCTCTTCGGCAGAACTCAGAGCGTCTGCCTCCATCCCTTCCGCTCCGAAGCCACCGAGATCATCTGTGGCGTACCCCAGGGCTCATCCCTCAGCCCAACGCTGTTCAACATCTACATAGCACTGCTCACCCACGTTTCTGACTGCACGACCTCAACATCATCTCTTACTCCGATGACACCCAGCTGATCCTCTCCCTCACCAAAGACCCCCACACTGACAAAACCAACCTCCATGAGAGAATAATGGCCGTTGTCGACTGGATGAGAAACAGCCGACTGAAGCTGACCTCGGACAAGGCGAAGGTCCTCATCCTCGGATCCACCCCTTTGTCCTGGAATGACTCCTGGTGGCCGACTGCACTAGGAACAGCTCCTACGCCCACCGACCACACACGCAACCTAGGGGTCATCCTCAACTCTACCCTCTCCATGATGAAGCAGGTCAACGCCGTCTCTTCCTGCTTCAACATCCTCCGCATGCTACGCAGGATCTACAAGTGGATCCCCACCGAAACAAGAAGGACGGTCACCCAGGCCCTCGTCAGCAGCAGACTGGACTATGGAAACGGCCTTTATGCAGGAGCCCCGTCCAAACTCCTGAAACTGCTCTAACGCATCCAGATCGCCTCTGCATGCCTGATCCTCGACATCCCTCGCTGCAGTCACATCACACCCCACCTAAGAGACCTGCACTGGCTTCCCGTCAACAAGAGGATAACCTTCAAGCTCCTCACCCACGCACACAAAGCACTCCACAACACCGGACCAGTGTACCTCAACAGCCGACTCAGCTTCTACACCCCCACCCGCCAGCTCTGCTCCGCCGACCACGCCCTCGCCACTGTCCCCTGCAACCGAAGAGTGACCGCTGGCTGCAGATCATTCTCTCACCTCGCCGCCAAGACATGGAACACCCTTCCCATCCGCCTACGGCAGATCCAAGAACTCCTGAACTACAGAAGACTCCTCAAGACCTAGCTCTTTGAACAGTAGCAGCGTCTCCCTCACCCCTTGGCGCCTTGAGACCCTCACGGGTAAGTAGTGCGCTTTACAAATGCTTTGATTGATTGATTGATTGATTGTCCACTCACCATCGTAATGATGCCCTAAATGTACCTCATGAATTGACCACTGAATTAGGGAGGTCTTCACCCCAGTTTATCGCATGAGCTCTTGCCAGACAGCTGCAGCATTTGTTCCTTTGCTGATAGCCAATCAGAGAGGAGCAGAGCTAAGCCCAGCTGATGTGTGTTTTTCTTCCAAGGAAACACTCTTTCTAGACTTAAGTCTGATAGTCACAGCTTTTCCAATGTGAACAGTTATGCAGTGTGCCGAGTCCCAATAAATTTTAGAGGCAAGTTAGCTACTCCAAACTCTCATAGTGTAGCACATAGAAGTAGTCTTCCAGTTGCTAAGCTCCTAGGAACATCGCACTCTTGATACAAGTGTTCATATTATTCTTGCTGCTAGTAACATACATGAGTGCTGTTCTAATTATATTCTGAGTGGTTATTACTCATGTACTACACAACAGGATTAGACGGTTGAAATGAACACTTTAAAACATATATAGTGTATTTTCTTAGTACAGTACTTGTGAGTGCTATGCTAAATAACAAAATTGGGTATGAATTACCGCTGCATCCCTGACCCCTTCACAAAAGTGTTAGTTGCCAGAAAGCACGGACACCACACCGGCACGTATGCCCTGTGGGGTTGTGTGTCTGTGGGGGGGGCGGGGTTGTACAATAACTTGGAATTCTGTTTGTGTGATGGAGCGCTGAACCTAGTCCAGTCACCCGTGGGTGGGAAAGCCAAAGCCTATTGAGCTTGGCCACAGCCCTAGTTTATGCAACACAACAATATTGTTTATATGTTTATTGGGTTTTCAGAAACAATATTTTCTATCCAAAAAAGACAGATAGACAAACAGTTATCATAAGTTTCCCCTTGCTTCACATAAGACCGTATCTTCAAGACCATAATACATACACAAACAAAACATTTCATAATTAAAACGTCAATTATCACTCAAAAGAGAGAACTTGTTTCCGGTCCAGGGAAGGCATGGCTTGGCAGTTCGGGCTGCACTGTTCCCATGAGACACAGGGTCAGACTAATTTGCATATGGCCATGTCTGAACTGGGGTGGCAGAGTGGGCTAAAGAACGGTGATGGATTAAGCCCAGATCTGTTGACTGGGTGTGAGTGTTTGATTGGTTCAGATGCTCTGTCCATCACCACCGCCTTTTGTACCACTTTCTTCGCCATAAGTTGGCAGGGTATGCTCAAACGTGAGTCCCTTGCTCACTTTGCCACTGGATTCAAGCAAGCCGGGCTGAAGATGGCTGAAATGCCAGAAACCGTTCCTTGGAAGCTTGTTTCCGGTCCAGGGAAGACATGGCTTGGCAGTTCGGGCTCGACTGTTCCCAAGAGGCACAGGGTCAGACTGATTTTCATATGGCAATGTCTGAACTCGGGTGGCAGAGTGGGCTAAAGAACGGTGATGGATTAAACCCAGATCTGTTGACTGGGTGTGAGTGTTTGATTGGTTCAGATGCTCCGTCCATCACCACCCCCTTTTGTACGACTTAAGGAGGTCGGCACGGATCCGCTGAACCAGTGGGGTAACATTGAGCTCCCATGCGAGGTCAGTGAGAAGGGAAATCCAAATCCCCAAGTACTTTAAAGACAGCCGCCGAAGCGGAATCGTCGACTGCCAATCAAAGCACTCGCGTGAGAGATGCAGGGGGACCAGGACGGACTTGGATGGGTTCAGTCGCAGGCCAGGCGCTCGTTCAAAAATGGCCAGTGCCTGAAGACAGCAGGCCCTGAACGAGCAGGGTCAGCCAAAAACAGCACGTCGTCTGCGTATAACGCAATTTTATCCTCCTCTGCTAGGCCGGGCCACCTCCAGCCGGTAAGGGAGCGATCATTGCGGACAAGGCAAGTGAGCGGCTCCATCCCCGTGGGGCCCCCGTCGGAGAGGCAGAGTGTGGAAGTTGCTGGCCCCTACGCCTCCCAGAGCGCCTGCGGCGCGGGTAAAGAGTCAGGGCGTCCAGCCTAGCGCCACCGGTGGCAGCGGGTGGAGCGTGATCCTTAGCAGGCATCCGCAGCGGGCGCTCCTCTGTTGCCCATGTCCACGACTCCTTCGGAGTCTCAAAGAAGAGGGATTTGTCCTGAAAGAGTACTCACAGCCGCGCAGGGAAGAGGAGCCTGTATTGAATGTTAAGCGAGCGCAGCTTCTGCTTGACCTCCCCAAAGGAGCGACGCTGAGATTGGACCTCCCGGGTGTAATCAATGAAGACTATGATCGTCAGGTTCTCGTGTCTGAGCGGCTGCTTCCTCCGGGAATTGGCTAGGATAGTTGAGTATCTGCAGGATAATTGGGCGCGGCGGGGCACCTGGCTGCGGCGGGGGAGCAAGCGATCTGTGTGACCTCTCGATCGAGGACCAGGGGGAGAGCACTCCCTCGGGCATCCAGGAGCGTATCCAGCGTTCCACAAAGTCTGCTGCTGTTCCACTCCCTCAGCAAAGCAAACCAGGCGAAGGTTGTTGCGGTGGGCGCGGTTTTCTGCATCCTCGGCCTGTCGGTGGAGTTCCTACGTGTGGGACTGGAGCCGATTCACCTGGGCCTTGAGGTGCTGAACGTCATCCTCCACAGCTGATACTCGGGACTTCGCCTCCTTAATCCGATCGTTGGCGTTGCGAAGGTCCTGCCTGATCAGTGCAATATCGACACGGACCTCAGCAATCTTGCCCTCAACCGAGGACTGCGACGTCTGTATCGCCTGGAGAATTACGAGAAATGGCAATGCTGACCAGCTTCACCAAAATGGCAAGTCAGGCCTGGCCAACTTTGGGTCTGGGAATTAATCCTCATCCACAATGCCGTGGTGCGAGCGGCAAAGAGGACCTAAGCTACCATTAATTTGCCCAACACACTGACAATTGTCAGTGAACACTTCCTGAAATGCCACGCACTCGCAACGCTGCGGGTAGCGTGGGCCGTCAGAACTGCAGGGTTACCCCGTGACTCAGCCCCCCACTTATTAAAATGTCTCAAGGCTTCACAGTCATATTTTGAGTATCTAAGTAGCCAAGCCATTGGGTAGTGACTCCTCAGTGATGCCGCGTTGTATCGGCCCGTGGTGTGTCCAGTCTCAATATATTGTAACAAAGTCGAGTGCTCCGAGGGGAACATCGCGCAGCATGCATTGCCACTCAGTCATGGTGCATTATAGCAGCTGAGGAGGTGCTATAATGTGTGACTTAGGATTTCAGTGTGGTGATGCGGACCACCACACTAAAATGCGTTAGTCGAATGCCTCATGCATGGTACGTGGCAGCTGGCCATACTGATGCAACTAAACTGAGGTTGTGGGTACGTGGCGCGCCAGCTTACGTGGCAGTCGGAATCTCAGCTATAAGGAGTGATTTTTATTTTGCTTCTGAGAGTTGTTAGTGAGTGTGTTTTGAAATACAGCAGCCTGCCAGGTTGTGACCCAGACTACTGTTAGCTGACTATAATTATGAAGGGTGAAACAGCGGAAATCTGTGTTGGGGCCTCTCACATCCTACAAGACTGGACTCGAGAGAGAGAGCCACCTGGCCCGTCCTCCCAACAGATATCCGAGGCTGTGGCAACATGTCCCTAGTTCAATTCCCTACCTGCCTGGGCCCCTTGGAATTTTTGCTGTCTCCTGGCAACACTAGTCTTTTGAAGCTGGTGACATCCACCTGTTCAGAGAGCTCCTCTCACGTCCAGCGTGCCTCCTGATTCGAGACAGGAATCACAGCAGTCCGCATGAATCCTTATGAATTACACCATTTGTGCTGAATGTATAATAAAGAAATAGACAAACAGATTTAGCTCCATCAGTCAATATCACAGAAAAATCTTTACACTGTGGCATTCATGGCGAAAAGTAATGGTGAAACCATAGGTGACACACCTATTGCTTATAAATGGTTTTAGGAGTGTTTTAGATGTTTTAACTAGTTGCCGCAGTTAACAGTAGTGTTGTGCATCTGCCTGTACAAGGGCACTAGGTTAGTGCCATTCCATTTCTTGTGCTTTGCAGCACTAAACATTTTACTTTCTTGTTGATCAGATGGGTGTAATTTCTGATATTTATATGCTTTCCTATTCCTCTTCGCTTAATTATGCTGCCCAGAAAGTGTCACTCATAGTCATTGAAATGTCACTCATAGCAATCTAAACCTTGGCAGCTAGGATAAGGAATAACCCAAAAACACAGGAAGATTAGAAAAAGTCTGACTTATGCCACACTGTATTTGGACTGGTGTATGAAATTGCATGTTATTATTCCCTATTTACTTTGCTATGTACCATGATGTGCATCTGAAAAACCAGATATATAAAGCATTAAAAAAAAATCAATGAAAAATGAATAAGCTGACCAGTTTAATTGCACCACTATCACATACTCTCATATATTTAATGAAATATAAACTGTCTCTTCCAGTTGATAACTTTCTGTAAATACTCTTTAGTCCTCTGCATCAGTGTTTTGAAGTCGCACATGTGAAGTGAAACTGTAAATACTTTCTGAAACATCTAAAAACCCAGGCATTTCCTGCCACAAAATGCTTGTTTGTGTCTATTCACTCGAGACTGGATGTGATGGTTCTTTAAGTGGCCAGCAGAGGGCGCGCCTCGCCTGCTGATGAAATCCTCTGAGCACATTGTATGAAAGGGAGAAGGGTTTCCTGTTCCAGGGCAGCGGTGGCAGAGACAGTACAAGCAGCAGATGGTGACATAATATCCGGCCTCTCCCTCTGTGTCCAGCCTGCTGCAGGGGAGGAAGGACACCTTGTCTGTCTATGCAGTTATCTTCATCTTCAGACCCTCACAGCCCCCCACTACCTCTCCCAGACCCCAAATCTGCACCAGCCCCACCCTAGCCATAGGAGGAGGAGAGAGACTGGAAATGTCTGCACAGGTTTCTGCTCAGGTAGGAGATTGTCTGCACCTTGTGCTGTGTTTGTAGAAATGGACTGAATAATCCTGGAGGAAATCTCCTTCAGGAGCCGAGCTCTTCTATCCAGGGACCTCTGGGGGCCTTTCCTTCCAGCCCTGGGGGTGTTTGTGGTCATCATTTGTTTTAAGGAGAGGGTCTGTGCACTGCACTCCATCTTACTGCACTGTGAGGAATCTGTGCACTGCATCTTACTGCACTATGAGGAATCTGTGCACGCTGCACTTCATCTTAATGCACTGTGACAGATCATTGCACACATCACTTTACAGCACTATAAGGAATCTGTGTCACTACAATGCATCTTACTATACTGAGGAATTTGTGCCACTGCACTGCATCTTACTGCACTGTGAAAAATGTGTTCACATTGCACTGCATCTTAACTCTCTATGAGAAATCTGTGCACAATCTTTGCTCAGCTTTCGCTGTTACTTTGATGACTTGCCCCCTGTGTCAGAAGCATGTCCACCAGCCAGCTGAACGTCAAGGCTCCCCTGCTGCCCGATATCCTGTTGTCCCAGTTTTTATATCTCAGTCTAGGTAAAACCTCAGTCATTGCAATAGTTTTCAGCTGCATAGATTGGCTTATAGCATTATCTGCTGCAGAGGTTGTGTGTCTGCTGCAGGGAATCTGGATGTGTGCATTGACCTTGGGTCTACCAGGTAGGAAGCCTTTGAAGCAGTGGAACGTACAGGTCTGTGTTTAATGTACCTCTGCAGGTTGGATGTGTGTGCATCTGAAAAGGGTAGAGTTGTCTTTGCAATCTGTGTGTGTGTGTGTGTGTGTGTATGAGGCGTGTCCACAATGTGTCTTTTTCAAGTGTGTTTGTCTTAGCAGATGTTGGCGGGGCTGTCACTCTTCTTGCCCTTCCCTCTCTGTACCAAATTATTTATGATCACTTGCTGTAAGAGGGTCTGCTCGGTGCAGAATAGTCAGGTACTACTCGGCACACTGTAGACGTCTGAGCAAAGTCACATGTGAAGTTCTATTTCTTCCCCATAGTTTGGAAGAATTTGGCAGCTTTGAGTGAGACTTCAGCACGACTTTCAAAGATGTGACTGCCACAGGCACCCAGGGTTACTTGTATGACAATGCTACAAGGGGTTGCTTCACTCTCTCATCAACGGTGTGTTGATGAGGATTGTGCTATGATCTGAAGCCTACATGAAGGAGTCCAAGAGACTCTTGAAGTCATTCTGCTCTAGTTGTCACTTCAGCAGGAAGGGGAGAACAAGATGAGCGAGCAGAAAAAGCAAGAAGAGGCCAGAGAAGACAAATAAGAGGGATACCCCCTCACAGCAGCAGTTCACGCAAGAAAATTGTCTGCCCAGTGCCAAGCAGCCGATGTCCATTAAGAGGTGTGAAAACACCCCAGGACATCGGCTGAAGCTCCAGCAACCTTTTGTTTTTTAGCTCTCATGTGTGGGGGATGTAGGGCACAACTGGAATTGGGAGTATTTTGCCACAAATCGGAGTGGGCCGGTGAGAAGGGTGGGTCGCTTCAGTGATTAATTTGTAAAAGAAATTAGTGCTGGGGCTCTCGTCAAAAGGCAGCTGGCAGCAGCCCATTTCTCCTGTTAACACCACCTACAATAGGACCAACTACTAATCATGAAAGTGTGTGTGGGGGGGGTGGCTTAACAGGCAGAGCTGCCTTCAGGCCGAGGAACCAGGTTCGAGTCTGGGGTGGGCTCAACATCCTGTGATTGTGTGCAATCACTTAATCTCCCCTTAAATAAATGTGTCCTTAGCTGCTGCTTATGAAAAGCGCTGGGGGTGATTAAGTGCTGATGCTGATCACTGGAAACCACCAACTCAAATTTAGCACGGAGTACCCTTGCCTTGTGGAAGCTGTAAAATCTGACATCTACAGGTAGCAGCAAAAAAAGTTAGTGCGTGCCACTTTCTGCTCACATTTTTATACCATCATTAATAACCCTGAAATAAGTAAATGAGACAGGCAGCTATGCATGTAGGGTGCTCAGAGCATGAACTAATTTTCTATCCACAACAAAACAAAACTATTGATGACATCAGGAAATGCAGGGTTGACACGAGGATATTCAATAGGGAGTAAACAACAACAGACAGGCAGAGGCAGAGGGGACACCCATACATGCCTCTCCCACCGAGATTTCATGATTCAGAGCTTTCCCAGTGCCAAGCAGCTGGCCGGGAGCTCGGGGTGGTCCATTTCCGCACGGGGTCATTCCTAAATCTCCCCACCCCTTTTACAGGTGGTGCTGAACATCTCCATGGGGAGCTGATGTCATGTGTCACACAGACCATCCCCGCCCACTGCGATACCAAGCCAAGCCTAAAGGCTGTGTTGTGACTGACTTATACAGAAATGCACATAAATCCAAACAAGTTGGGAGACAGTTTTGTTGTATTATGTACACAGAGGGAGAGAATTGCCTGATATGAAATTGGATCTGCAAAAGAGAGTTGTAACAGGTAGAATATGCTTTGAAAAAGACATCTACACGGAGTGGAGCAATTAAAAAAAACAGCTATAACAACCTAGTGCAAGTGTGCATGCCAACTTAAATAAATGTGGAAAAATACTACCTTTAGCGTTTTTTTTTCCTGCGTCAAAAATAAATGTGGATAAATACAGATAAAATGACCAAAAAATAAATATGGATAAATACAGACGGAAATGTGGAAAAAATAAATACCATAAAACCGGGAGCCCTATTTATAAATTACCAAGGGGCCAGATGTAGGAAGCCTAATGACGGTCGGTAACAGCCGAAATTACCGAATTTCGTCCATTACCGACCGGTATTAGGCTTTTCAGATGTAGGAGGCCAAAATGAAGGATTCGGTAATTTACCGAATCAGTATTTTAAGGAATCGGTAAATTACCGAATGTGGAATACCGAATACCGAATGTGGAGAAGTGTGGCTCATTGGTTAGAGGAGGCAGACCCTGATGCAGAGGTCAGACCCGGGACCAGGGTTCAATTCCCGACGCGGCAGGGTCTTGAGCTCAAAATGTCCACGGACTTGATAATTCTCGCCTCGTTGCCTACTCGAATCATGGGTTCACACTCTACAACTCTGGGCAATAGCTTGCTTAATCTCCACTACGGCCCTACCGCGATGGGATGCCTGGTCTTCACCTTGGGGATGCCCAGTAGGGGTTATCTCGCAGTGAAAGCCAGGACTGGTTCCCAAAGCAAGCGCCAAGAGACCTGTTGGTGATTTGGCGCTATATAAATCCAAATAACATAACATAACATAACATTAAGGCACCGATTCGGTAATTTACCGAATCCGTAATGTAGGAAGCACTCAAGTGAGTGCTTTTCTCAGTTAAGGATTCGTTATTTACCACCAACTACAAGTTGGTGGTAAATAACGAAAACCGTTAAAAAAGCAATTTTGTGCTTTTTTAACAGTGCCATGTGGCAGACATACATGCCCTTATGGCAAGCATGTGTGCCACATCTGCACCCATGCACTATTCAGGGGTGCAATAGGGTGTCAATGTGACACCCTGCCACCCTTGTAAGTCTTCCCCCTATTACCGATTCGGTATTTACCAAATCGGTAATTCCCATTCATTCCTATGGGCCTCCAGGCCCATAGGAATGAATAGGAATTACCGATTCGGTAAATACCGAATCGGTAAATACCGAATGCTACCGATTCGGTAAATTTTACAGAATCATTAGCTACATACCATTTACCGATTCTAAAATAACGAATTGGTAAAATTCGGTATTTTAGAATCGGTAAATAGTATTTACCTACATCTGGCCCCAAATGTTGAATTATATTTTAGGAGCTAAAAATGTGATTTAAGTGTGACTGGAATGTGAGTCTTCAATTGTTATAGGTGTAATGTGCTGTTTAGTGGTACCAATACGTGAAACCAACTTTATAGCTATGGATCTGGGATTTAATCCCAATCACTGAATGGTGTAAATGAACCAAAGGGAGGAATCAATGTATTTTCGGGTTACCAATCTCTGCTCAAGTGAGATAGTTAAGAGGTCCCAGGTTCCAACCGTCCTCCTTTATAAATGTGTTTATGCACATTCTGTCCAGATCTGTGTTACCTTTGTATCAAACATACCAATCCTAATACATTCTGTTGGGGGTGGCCCTTTCTAGGGTGCTTTCCCTCAACTTTTTGTTTGCTTTTGTCCCTCCTGGTTTTCCGCTGATGTAATAACCTAAGGACTTTGATCGCTTTTTACGCTGCCATTCAGTGCCAAAGTGATGTGCTTGTCATATACATACTGGTGATTAGTGTATACATGATTGGCTAAGTTAGCTGTAAGTACCTTGTCTAAAGGTAAGACATATACCTAGGGCACCTCCTGGCTGGGGCCAGCAGAACTGGTTGTGCCACCCATGGAGGTAGTTTTAAATGTGCCACAGCTTTGCCATGGCGGCGCCTGTGTGTGCAGGTCACTGTCACTAGGCTTGGCATTTAAGAAGACACTTGCCATGGTTCTGCGTGTCTTTTGTCATATCTGAGTTCTACTAAGAACAGAATGTGGGTGGGGTCCAAGGGGAAGTGATATTTTTAAAGACCTACATGTATCTTGTCCCCCAACTAGCCAATATAATAACACACGAAAGATACCAAGGGTCTTTAAAGAATCTTGTAATTAGCACTCAAATGTAGTGTCTAGGGAAAGAACAAAGATGGAACCGTAGGAGAGAACAAGAAAAGAAACAGACAAATACCCATCAGCCCACCCATTGGCGGAACTTCGTCATCTGGGTTTTTTAAGAGGAGACTGGTATCCGCTGGGCACCTCAATAAGAATGTTTTGAGAGGTGTTAGTCACGGATCCTCCAGTTAGATTGACAGCCAGTAGATGGAAGTAGTGAGCTGAGGGTACAGGTTGCAGTGTTTTTAACAAGTGAAACAAAGGAAAAAAGTGATTTTATAAAAATACCTGTCGTGACGTCTAAAGGTACTTTATTAGATGTGACCATCACAACGGCATGGTTAAAAACAGAGTGAAGATAGTATGAAATAATTACTATCCAACAAAGATATTAGGTGGTCGACATGTTTCAGCCCCTACGGGCTTTCATCAGGACCTATGCTGTACACTACTGCAACAGTGAATGATAACAGAAGAACAAATATGTAGACCTACCAGTCCGTTTCAACTTTTAGGCAGTCTCATATTAAAGTGACTTGAAATCTGCTACGGAAGGGAAGACACAAAAGAAAATACAAACAACAACGCAGATATCAAAATTACAGAACATCTGATTTGTTTAAGTAAATGTGCCCAGACATATTTTATATTGCACTCACCCGTATTTGAAGGGGAGAAAACCTCACCTCGCCTGGCACTCGCTCAGGACACTGAGGCCACGCTCTAAGCCAGGATAAAAAACGTAAAAATTTACAAGGAAAATTTTATATGTAAGTACCTTGCCTGAAAGTGCAAGGATGTTCCTACAGTGACTTACAACAAAGAGGGGGTTGTGATCAATGGCAGAATTACATAATTTCAATTCCGATAGTGGCAAGCCTCTGTGGTGTGAAAAAGGGTTTTCAAGCGCTTTTGTTAAATAGAAAACAAACTATATTTTTCAAACACCAAACAGTGTATCAAAAATAGCATGAAAAGACACCCATTGCTTAAATAGTATATTACATTTTTCAATTTCCATTATCAATTTTTAATTTATGATATTCAATCAGGTGGTGAGTCCAAAACAGGAATGTGCATAGAGGACTCCCCTCCTACTTCTTCAGAGCGCATTGATCAAGCGATAAAGAAGGTTTCTGACAAATATTCAGAATTGGAAATCAGGGTGTCATATGATACAGAGAAAGAGAATAGACACACAGAATGTCTCATACTCAACATAAGGACAACAAATTATTATCAAATAGTGGCACGAAGAGAGCAAGCTCACACTCACCTTTCCGTCGTTAGCTCGGGCTTGTAACTGAGCCGAGGGGAAGGTGGTGAGAAAACCTGTCTCTTCGGGTTTAGACGGCCCTCAGCGGACCAGAATGGAAGCATTGTATATTACTTCAAGTATGCCCTGATAGGTTCCAGTCTTCAGCCGGAAACCGGAAACAGTTACGCGTGTCTGGTAAAGCAGACACTGCGCAGCTGTTCCGTCTACACCAAATGCGGACCTATATGAAAGCTCTGATCCTTTCCGCTGGAGCACAATGATTGGTTATTTTAACCGGAAATGCTTGAAGTGAAATGATGCACAGGAAACGATAACGCGTGTTGCGTTATAGCAAACACTGCGCAGGTATTACGTCTTAAATCCCTGCGGACCTGTATGTAAGCTTTGTGAGTTTCCGCTAGAGTGCAATGGTTGGTTAGTTTCACGAGGCTGGGAAAACGGAAGCCTCATGATGCACAATTGGCGTACACTGATTGGCTGTTTTAACGGGACCTGGAAACCGGAAAAGTACTTAACTCTGTTTCACGGTCTGTAAGCTATCAGGAACGAGCCTCAAATGTATAGAATTAGTGATAGCCAATGGTGACTTCAGGGTCAGATGCTTGTTGTAAGATCAAAAAACACCTGGCATTATTGCGTTTTGTCGACCCTCAATGCATAGAGACACTGTGTCTTCCGGAGCATATCTGAATGCTCTCGTGCAACAGAAAGCTAAATCCCTTTTTATGCGCAATGTAGCGCAACATCATTACAACGGTATAAGCAATCGAACGTACCGAAGTTATTTTGATTTAATAAAGAAGGGAGAAGAAACCATAATCATGAACAACAAGCATTCTGTTATGCTGAAAAAGCGGTCAGAGTGTCAGTCAGTATCAGATATCAGTCATGTACAAAAACATTATGTTACGCTGTGAGAGCGTCCAAGGTGTCAGTTAGTACTTAACAAACTGTGTGCACTCACTAATAGATGGGGATCTTATAAAAAAACTTGTGCTCATCAAGAGATTTCTATAGGAGCAGACGTCGGATGGAGGAGAACCGTCTGTATAAGTGTAGGCTCTCCAATCGCCAGTAGCTGCCGCATCTACTGATCTCCAGATGGAGAAAAGGTAATAAGATAGTAATGACTCCTTTACAAAATGTTCTTAAAGATGAATCCACGGTATCTCATCATTTAACCCCATGGTATCACATTTGAGTTTAAAAATCCATTTCTGTTCTTTTGTGAACAGAAAATGGGAGATGTCACTCACATGTGGGGGTATAAATGGTTGCTCAAGTACGAGCCATTCAAGATCGTCAGCTGAATGTTTCGTTGTTTGTTGCGTCTGATGGTACTTTTATGTTCCTGTATTCTTAACTTTACTTTTCTCATCGTCATCCCTGCCACTTTTTTTGTTTAAAAGAAGCTCTAATCTACAAGATGAACTGGTACACACAAGACCACCACACATTGCTAAGGACAACCCCACCACATTGTGGAACCTCCCTCCTGTGCAGGGACATCACCCGTGTGGGAACTGCTCCGTGTGCCCACAGACTAAAAAAACAGCATCAGTAGATATTGGCACACGACGTCCCTGGATTCTGAAAAGACACACAAACTGTAATAGTGAGAGAGTCATATACCAAATCACCTGCCCTTGTGCCCTTGGTATATAGGGATGACGACGAGAAAAGTAAAGTTAAGAATACAGGAACATAAAGGTACCATCAGACGCAACAAACAAGCGACTCGGATGACAAATCATTTCATCACAACGAAACATTCAGCTGGCGATCTTGAATGGCTCGTACTTGAGCAACCATTTATACCCCCGCATGTGAGTGACATCTCCCATTTTCTGTTCACAAAAGAACAGAAATGGATTTTTAAACTCAAATGTGATACCATGGGGTTAAATGATGAGATACCGTGGATTCATCTTTAAGAACATTATGTAAAGGAGTCATTACTATCTTATTACCTTTTCTCCATCTGGAGATCAGTAGATGCGGCAGCTACTGGCGATTGGAGAGCCTACACTTATACAGACGGTTCTCCTCCATCTGACGTCTGCTCCTATAGAAATCTCTTGATGAGCACGAGTTTTTTGATAAGATCCCCATCTATTAGTGAGTGCACGCAGTTTAAGTACTAACTGACACCTTGGACGCTCTCACAGCGTAACATAATGTTTTTGTACATGACTGATATCTGATACTGACTGACACTCTGTCCGCTTTTTCAGCATAACAGAATGCTTGTTGTTCATGATTATGGTTTCTTCTCCCTTCTTTATTAAATCAAAATAACTTCGGTACGTTCGATTGCTTATACTGTTGTAATGATGTTGCGCTACTTTGCGCATAAAAAGGGATTTAGCTTTCTGTTGCACGAGAGCATTCAGATATGCTCCGAAAAGACACAGTGTCTCTATGCATTGAGGGTCGACAAAACGCAATAATGCCAGGTGTTTTTCGATCTTACAACAAGCATCTGACCCTGAAGTCACCATTGGCTATCACTAATTCTATACATTTGAGGCTCGTTCCTGATAGCTTACAGACCGTGAAACAGAGTTGAGTACTTTTCCGGTTTCCAGGTCCCGTTAAAACAGCCAATCAGTGTACGCCAATTGTGCATCATGAGGCTTCCGTTTTCCCAGCCTCGTGAAACTAACCAACCATTGCACTCTAGCGGAAACTCACAAAGCTTACATACAGGTCCGCAGGGATTTAAGACGTAATACCTGCGCAGTGTTTGCTATAACGCAACACGCGTTATCGTTTCCTGTGCATCATTTCACTTCAAGCATTTCCGGTTAAAATAACCAATCATTGTGCTCCAGCGGAAACGATCAGAGCTTTCATGTAGGTCCGCATTTGGTGTAGACGGAACAGCTGCGCAGTGTCTGCTTTTACCAGACACGAGTAACTGTTTCCGGTTTCCGGCTGAAGACTGGAACCTATCAGGGCATACTTGAAGTAATATACAATGCTTCCATTCTGGTCCGCTGAGGGCCGTCTTAACCCGAAGAGACAGGTTTTCTCACCACCTTCCCCTCGGCTCAGTTACAAGCCCAAGGTAACGACGGAAAGGTGAGTGTGAGCTTGTTCTCTTCGTGCCACTATTTGATAATAATTTTTTGTCCTTATGTTGAGTATGAGACATTCTGTGTGTCTATTCTCTTTCTCTTTGTTGGTATCATAAGACACCCTGATTTCCAATTCTGAATAT
The DNA here is from genome assembly GCF_964263255.1 of Lissotriton vulgaris. Taxonomy (NCBI): domain Eukaryota; kingdom Metazoa; phylum Chordata; class Amphibia; order Caudata; family Salamandridae; genus Lissotriton; species Lissotriton vulgaris. The sequence continues at coordinate 1,208,416 of NW_028243049.1, read as the reverse complement.
TTGTCAGAAACCTTCTTTATCGCTTGATCAATGCGCTCTGAAGAAGTCGGAGGGGAGTCCGCTATGCACATTCCTGTTTTGGACTCACCACCTGATTGAATATCATAAATTAAAAATTGATAATGGAAATTGAAAAATGTAATATACTATTTAAGCAATGGGTGTCTTTTCATGCTATTTTTGATACACTGTTTGGTGTTTGAAATATATAGTTTGTTTTCTATTTAACAAAAGCGCTTGAAAACCCTTTTTCACACCACAGAGGCTTGCCACTATCGGAATTGAAATTATGTAATTCTGCCATTGATCACAACCCCCTCTTTGTTGTAAGTCACTGTAGGAACATCCTTGCACTTTCAGGCAAGGTACTTACATATAAAATTTTCCTTGTAAATTTTTATGTTTTTTATCCTGGCTTAGAGCGTGGCCTCAGTGTCCTGAGCGAGTGCCAGGCGAGGTGAGGTTTTCTCCCCTTCAAATACGGGTGAGTGCAATATAAAATATGTCTGGGCACATTTACTTAAACAAATCAGATGTTCTGTAATTTTGATATCTGCGTTGTTGTTTGTATTTTCTTTTGTGTCTTCCCTTCCGTAGCAGATTTCAAGTCACTTTAATATGAGACTGCCTAAAAGTTGAAACGGACTGGTAGGTCTACATATTTGTTCTTCTGTTATCATTCACTGTTGCAGTAGTGTACAGCATAGGTCCTGATGAAAGCCCGTAGGGGCTGAAACATGTCGACCACCTAATATCTTTGTTGGATAGTAATTATTTCATACTATCTTCACTCTGTTTTTAACCATGCCGTTGTGATGGTCACATCTAATAAAGTACCTTTAGACGTCACAACAGGTATTTTTATAAAATCACTTTTTACCTTTGTTTCACTTGTTAAAAACACTGCAACCTGTACCCTCAGCTCACTACTTCTATCTACTGGCTGTCAATCTAACTGGAGGATCCATGACTAACACCTCTCAAAACATTCTTATTGAGGTGCCCAGCGGATACCAGTCTCCTCTTAAAAAAACCCAGATGACGAAGTTCCGCCAATGGGTGGGCTGATGGGTATTTGTCTGTTTCTTTTCTTGTTCTCTCCTACGGTTCCATCTTTGTTCTTTCCCTAGACACTACATTTGAGTGCTAATTACAAGATTCTTTAAAGATCCTTGGTATCTTTCGTGTTATATTATATCTGAGTACTCCCTGGGGACAGGGTGGGGTGTCAGGAAGAGGTAGGGCATGTGCGTGTGTACGCTACATACACTGGTTGTGAATGGCACCGAGTAGTGTGTTTGTTACAGTAGGGCCTGCTCCTAGTATTGGATTGGCTTGAGGGATCTGTGGAAAGGCTATTGAGCTGGATTTCCTGCATGCAGAAGAGTGTCAGTATAGTGTTTGGTATCGATGAGTTCATAATGGCGAACCTGCTCCGGTGGTGCGAGTGAATTTGACCTTATATTGTTGGAAATACCACTTTGAGGAAGTGGGAATGTTTGTTCTCATGGCTCTTTATGCCTATCCACCTGTCTCCAATTCATAGCTGGCTGCTGGGGCGATGGCTACATCTGTGCAATTTCTGATAAAACAGCTTTAAACTAGGGTCTCAGGGTATACTGTAGACCTCTCACTAGGAGGGGCCTTCCTGTGTTGGTTAAGAGGGGGTGGAATTGGTACCTGCATTCCAAGTGGCACGGTTGTGTCCCCTCTAAAGATACTGTTGAAGCCTGCCAGTGTAGGATGTCAGACATGACAACATTTAGAGAGGGCTTGTGCATTACAAAGGTGGCCTCATCTTCATAGGTCATTGTGGGTATAACCACTGGGGATGTGCCTTTAGGAGTTAAAGACGCTTTGGGGATTGGAAACATACTACGCTGGTTCGATGCTGGGACATTAACAAGAAGAACTATTGGGGAGGGGGGCTGCAACTAGATTATCTGCAAACTTGTGGTGGCCCGGGGCTTGTTGTGCTTTAGGAAGGGGACTATCACTTGGTGGATTTTGCCTGGATGTTGCTGGCCTGCAGCTAATTGCCAACTGTTGTGGCCCGGGTCTCCAAGCACTCTCCAAGGGCTGGTTGACTGGCCTCCAGTCAACGAGTTCCCATGTTTGTTATTCGGTTACTCTTCGTCGGATTTTACCTACACATTTTGTACAAAGTCGTCTAGAATGTATAACTTGGTAAACTGTTTTCTTTGCTCGTTTTGCAACAGCGCCTAATATTTAGCCTTAACATGGTGGCATCTCCAGCACAATAGTTTTATCCTATAAATGGTGTTCTGTACCGTTGGATGCAGAGAGGAGAATTCCGGCAGAGAGGACTGTTCTGGAATTACAGTAGTGCCTGACATGCAACCCTGCGTAAACTAAGTTTACACTCATCATGCAGACCACCTTACTGCTTGCACCAGGTATGGGGGCTTAGGCCAATCCCAGAGATCGCAAATATATCCCTATGCTCACCAAATAAGGGTACAACTAGACAGATATATAATTTGCAATGGGTGGGATGTTTGTCCTATACAGTCTGGTAGTAATTCAAATTACTTTAGTTTTTTTCTTTTACAGTTTTTTTATTTGGTTTTTACATTTCCACACATTGAGTATACCAACAACAGAAATTATTTCATCTTGGAATTACATTGATCTTTGTCTAATAGTCATCGAGAAATCACATAAAAAAATCACTTGTACATGTTTTAACATTGCAGACACGGCATGATAGTCGTCTCGAGGGTTATCTCATGACCGACCTCTGATGAGGTGAAAGGACGTGTATGAGCCCTCGGCTGTGCACTTCAGTTTTTGAGTCAGAGATCTTCGTCTGCCCCTTCTGTGTTCCCTTATGGTGCGTTCTCTCTCGGTGTTGGATTAGCATGTTTCCATTGAGATTTCATCGGATTCTGGATCGTCAGTCTGGGGAAAAAAACATAAACCATGGGGGTGAACTGGGGGGATCTGGTGCGGAGTTACTGGTGGAAGGTGATTGGTTGTGGTTACTGTCCCTGGTACTATGTCAGCCACCTGGGGGGGGACCGTGTAGAGCATGTTGTATGTGTTCTATGGGGGTCTGTGACCGTCACACAGTATTGCCCGTATTATGTGTTGATGTCTGGTCATGTATTATCGCCTACCTGCCTCTTAGGAGATACTTGTGGAGTCTGCGCAGGGGATGGTGTCAATGAGGATGGTTACGTTGTTTTGTGAATAAATTGGTGCATCAGTTGTGCCCATTCTAGGGAAATGGGGTGTTTATGTATTCCCCTCACTTCCTCCTCCCATAGCACATCCTCCTCTGCTGCTCCCCATTTCTTCATGGCCCCTATCCAGGCAGCCTCATGGGGCCCTTCCGGGGCACACCAGCGCATGGATATCCCTCTTTTTACTATGAGAATGGCTAAAGAAGCAGAGTGGTATTGCACCTTCTCGGTTTTCTGCCTGCGGAACATGCAGAGGGCACTGGCTTCCCATGAGGAGAGGGTCAGATTGTTTCTTGTCTCCCGAAGTGTGTGGTGCACACGGTCCCAGTAGTGGTGAATAATTGGGCAATCCCAGAACATATGTTTAAAGTCTTCTTTGGGAGTCTGGCATCGAGGGCAGGCAAAGTGTGTGTCAGGGTAGAAGCGTTGAAGACGCTTTGGGGTGAGGTATGCCCTATGAAGTATATTGAATTGGATGTTCCTGAAGCATGCATTTCTGGAGACTTTCTTGGGGTACTCTAGGGCTTTTTCCAATTCTTTATGACCTATTTTATCCTCCCATGTATGTCGTAATGTGTTCAGTGGGCGGAGCGTCAGTTCCCGAACATCTTTGTATAGCCAGGTCACTAAGTGTCTGCCCACCCCCATATGAAGTATGGCATCTTTTACTGCGTGCGTAGGGAGTTCTCCCGCATGTGGATCCCAAAATGGGCGGCTATTGTCTAGTAGCTGCCGATGCAGAAGGAACTGCCCTGGGGGAAGGTCATATAGTTCTGTCAAGCTGGCGTATGTCATTAGCTGTCCATCTTCAAACAGGGATTCCATTTCTGTGATAGAGGAATCGGTCCATACTGGTAGGGCAAGGGTAGTGTAATTTTGTCAGTACGGGGGAATCCTACCAACGGGAATAAAGGTGAGTACGCGGGTTTCCCTTTGGACATGTAATGTATTTTCAGCATACATGAGCGTGCTATTGTCATCTGTAAGGGGTAAGTACGGAGAGGTTTAGTGCCCGGGAGAAGCAGTCTCCGTATGGCTGGGAGGGGTATCCGTCCCTGCTCTGTGATTATCTCTCCAGTGTATCGTTCTGCTGTCCAGTATGACAAGCATTGAAGCTGCGCTGCCAGGAAGTATGCTTCAAATGATGGGGCGCCTAGCCCTCTTTGGGTTGTGGGGAGGATCATGTTTAGCTCTCTGTAGAAAGAGCGTGGGGTATCACGGGAAGGTTGGTGAAATGATAAAGGAGCCTCAGGACCATTATCATCTTTGCAAGGGCCACTCGACCAATGGGGGCGAGAGGTAGTGTCTTCCAGAAATGTGCGTAGCCCAGCTACTAACTTACGGTGATTCCCATCGTACAGGTCTGTGGGAGAGTGAAAAAGTTGTACACATAGGTATCTAGGAGCTGAAGTGCTCCAGATGAGGGTGTGGGCTCCTATCGATATGTCCCGCGGGCCAAATGCGGGCTCAATGGGAATATCGTGTACTTGGCCCAATTACCCTTGAGGCCTGATGCTATCGCGAAGTCACTCTGTGCCGACCAAATAGGGGTAAGGTCACTATTAATATCTCTGACATAGATCAGGAGACCATCTGCATATAGTGACACACAATGCATTGTGTTCGCTATTGGTATACTCCATGCCTCGCTTTCCTGTCGCAACCTTATTGCCAGGGTTTCTACTGCTATGGCGAAGAGGAGGGGGGATAGGGGGCGTCCTTGCCTGGTTCCTCTTTCTACTGGGTAGGGAGCAGAGATGTATTTACCTATCCTCACTCAGGATGTTAGGCCCTTTTTAGAGAAGTTTCATGTATTCCATCATTATAGGGCCCACCCTAATACTATTAAGAACGGCAAATAGATACGTCCATAAAGAGTATCAAAGGCTTTTTCGAGGTCTAAAATCAGGCATGCTGCTTTTGGGAAATGGACCTTCGCCCTGTCTTGGATGTGGAATAGTCTACATATGTTTAGCGAGGTGTTATGCCTTGGTATGAATCCATTTTGATCAGGGTGAATCAGTGGCGCTAGGTTCTGGGTGTATCGGTCCGCCAGAAGTTTCCCTAATATTTTACAGTCTGCGTTCAGCAGCTTTATTGGTCTGTATGAGGCAGGTAGGGTGGGGTCCTTATGGAGTTTGGGGAATGTCACTAGGATGGATTCTTGGAGTGAACCTGGGAGCTCCTTTCTATTTAGTGCGTCTTCATGCATGGAGACTGCCCTGGGGATAAGGTGAGCGGAGAATGTGCTGTAATATTCATGCGGGAAGTTGTCCATTCCCTGGGCTTTGTTACGTGCTCGCTCTCTGATGGCATGAGTGATCTCTGGGGCTTTTATCTTGGTCTCCAACTATTTTCTGTCAGCTCGTGATATGTGCGTTTCTAAGAAATTGAGTGATTACCCAGTGATTTTTTTGTGTTGGGGCTTGATAAATACCCGAGTAGTAATCGTAGAAAATGTGTAGGATCTCTATTGGTGAATGTCTCGAGGTCCCTGTATTGTCTAGAAGCTCCGTGACCGGTTTAGTAGCCATGTCCTGTTTGGCCAGCCACGCTAACAGTGGGCCCTCTTTGTTCCCCTCTTTGTGTACTCTGGCGGCGTAGGCACGGAAATCGTATTTGTGCAGGTCTTTCAGTGCTTCTGCATGGGAGGTTTTGGCTGCTGCTATGTGGTCGGGGGCTCCGGTGGCGTAGCTTTGTTTTGTTAGTGCTGCTAGCGTCTCCTCCGAATCTCTTAGTGTTCTTTCAAGTGTTTTACGCACTCCCACTATGTGCTTTATGCAGTGTCCCCTTGCAGCGACTTTAAATGCGTCCCATTCTGTAAGTCTAGATTCCGCTGTGCCAGAGTTGAGGGCAAAGTGGTCCTGGATGTATTCTCCGTGCTCCTGCTGAAACACCTGATCTGTGAAACAGTCCTCCGGAAGTCCCCAGGTGGGTATGGTTGGGTGTGGGAGCCTCCACCTGAGGGTCAGCATGTGGGCATCATGGTCTGAGAGTACTCTACCCAGATAATCGGACTGTTGTTCTCCCGGGAGCATGGGTATGGAGCAGAGGAATCTATCCAGGCGTCCATGTAAGTTGTGTGGGGCAGAATGGAAGGAGTACAGTCTAATGCCTGGATTTCTTTCTCGCCACGGGTCTACTAGGTACCAGTGTTTCACCCAGGTTTGATATTGGGTTGTCTGTTTGTTTGCTGGGTAGTACGGGTGTGGGGGATGGGACCGATCGAGGTGGATATCCAGAACCCAATTATAGTCACCCCCTAGGAGCCAAGGGACTGAGGTGTGCTGAGCTCTCCCGTTAGGCGCTTCCAGTATTGATCTTGGTCTACATTGGGAGCATATATGCTGCCCAATAGGAAGGACTGGCCCTCCAGTATTCCCGCCATTAGGGTGTATCGACAGTCTTTATCTATGACTCGTGTCTGTTCCTTAAAGCGGATCCCGGGCCTAATCCAAATGAGTGTACCCCTGGCGAAAGTGGAGTATTCTATGTAAATGGCCCATTTCGATTGCTGATATATGTGTCTCCTGTAGGAGCACTATCTGCACTTTTTGCCGCTTTCTATAGGCATAGACGGCATAGCGCTTGTTAGCAGTATGCATTTCTCTGATGTTTAATGTGATAATGTTATCTGTGCCGGGAACTTTATTGGCCATTGCACTCAATGAGTATGGACAATTCGTGTTTGTGTGTTAGCCCGCCGTCTCTTTCTGAGACCCTCCCCCACCAGCTGACACGTGTCCACTTGTGAAGTGCAATCTCAGCAGTTTGCTCCGCTGAGGGTATTGGGTGAACCTGAAACAAGGGATAGGGAAACTTGGATAGCTGGGGGATTTCCCAACTGAGGGGACATATCGCCAGGGGCGGTACGTACAAACTGTACTTCATGTACTGTCTTCGCTCTTTGCGGAAGGGTGGTCGCTTTGAGGCACCTGTCTTTGGCGTCCCGACTGCCCGCTGGATGAAGCTGAGTCTATATTGCAGAGTGCCTCGTGTATCGATGATTGCGTGTCGTGACCCAGTCCAGCTTGTCCTGCTGTGTCGCTTCTAGGATCCGGACTTATCATCCCAAGCGCTCATGATCTCGTTTTTTAGGTGCAGGGGCTAAGGCCGGCTTGTGTAACACGTTGTTATGGTGGCTCCTCCATCACCTCTGGACATATATCTGTGTATCTGCTGTTTGTGGAGTGACAATGGGGGGTGTGACTGAGCCGTCCCGGGAAGAGCAGGCGTCACTTATTTCTTTTTCGGAGGTGAACGGGTGAGGGGCTTTTTCCGCATTTGAGTTGTCTTCTTTCGATCTCCCCGCTGCTGCTGCTTGCAGTGCTCTCCTACATTCTGCTACTATTTGTTCCAGGTCAGGGGAGCGCTCGGTGAGGGAATATGTGTGTGAGCTCAGCTGTGTAAGGGTGACTTTCCTGTGTTGACGTCTGTGGCTGCTCACAGGTCTGTGGTTACTGAGGGCGTCAGGTGCTGAGAGCCATTGTTCCACCCAGTCACTGGCTTCCGCTGGGTCAGTGAAGAAATGAGCAGCTCCATCATGCAGGATTTTCAAGCGGGCCGGGAAGAAGAGAGTGCATTGTGCGTTTCTCTGCCATAAAATACGCTTGACTGCCAAGAAGGTGGCTCTTTGCTGTTGAACGGCGCAAGAGTAGTCTGGGAATAGCATTACGTGTTTATCCTCCACTTGAAGTGGTCCCTTCTGTCTGGCCGCTCTGAGGATAGTGTCTCTGTCCTGATAGTGAAGCAATTTCAGGAGGAAGGGCCAGGGTGGCGAGCCTGGTGGTGGTTTAAGGGCCGGCACTCAATGTGCCCTATCTATGGAAAAATATGGAGGCAGATCCGCCGTCCAGGTGAATGTCTTCATCCATGTTTCCATGTGTCTAACAGGGTTAGCCCCTTATGCTCCTTCTGGCAGGTTTAAAATGCGGATATTGCTCCTTCGAGAGCGGCCTTCCATATCGTCCGTTTTGCTTTCTAGGGACCGTACCTTTAGTTGCTGCTCTTGTATGGCAACTTGATGGGTTCCCTGCCGATGGTGAGTGCAGTACAGGCGGCCGCGTCCTCAACTACTGGTCACTTCCGTAGCCTTAGTACTATTGACTGTTTGCTTAAACGCACAGCACTCCTGTGGTCACCTTATTACAATGTCTGTCTCTCTGGGGCCCTCCGAAGCATGCCTCGAGGCCTGGCGCCGGACGGGAGGAGGGGTCAACGACTGTGGCGGGCCATAGTATAGCCTCTGCTAATATCCGGTGGGTCAGCGGCAGACTTTGGCAGCAGGTTTGTAGCTCGCTTGATGGGCGGCCGCGAGCGCTGGGTGATTAAGCTGTGCTGCTAACAATTGCCCTCTTGTGGGCTTGCGGCTCTGAAGTTAATGGCCGCCCGCCTGGCCGTCCACCCCAGCCCCAGAGGGATCGGTGAGATGGGGCCCCGGCGGGAAAGGGATGCAGTTCGGTGCGGCGAGGGGCACCAGGTCCAGACAGCCGTGTTCGGTTCCCTCAGGATGGCGCGAGCCACCTCCCTGTCAATACCTCCACGCCTAGGCCTCCCCCCCCTGCACTCCGATTCATGGTGCCGAATTAGGGGGACCACAGCTCCGAGACGCGGGCAGACGACGATCAGGGTGATCCGCGGTGTGGGGCTGTGTAGGTATAGCGGCTGACGTGTGGAGCCTCAGTGTCGATGATCGTCCCCCTAGCGCGTTGGGTGTTGAATTGCCTCTCGTTGCGCACTGTGTATCAGAACCTGACCTTCTGTCCAAAGTGTCAGAACAAGGTAATCCAAAATCCATGGGAGCGAAGATGTCGTCTTTTCACTCCAATAGGGCACAGCGACCACAGAGAATAACTGGGGATTCCACTACCCGCAAGGAGTAGAGAGACTAGGAAGGACCACCTGGGCGATCTTTCAGGAGAGGTGGGTCTAAGAAGAGCAATCCTGCAGAGGGACGAGAGAATTGAAAGAAAGGTAATTAATCAACGGCATACATTTGTGCAGCATAAATGTTATCTCACTTTGTATGCAAACCCAGACTTACCATCATCTGGCGAAGAAGAGCTTTGAATACCAATGCCTATACATCTTAGACAATGTGGTTCATAGTCCGTACTCCTTGTATGAGGGCAATGTTTCCAAAGAGTAAATTGCCTTGAGCAAGTGCAAAGGTTCTTAACAGAATGGAAGTAAAAAGTGCTCTTCCAAGATTTTTCAAGAAAAAGGGGGTCGCAGAATAGCTGGGCAGGGTGTAATTAGGGATTAATAATGATGATGAAGCATGACACCAAGGGCCCTTTTGGTGGGTGAGGGGTATTTTAACAAATACTGTGTATGCCTGATATACTCTGGCTCACAGGAAACCTTCTAGAGGTGGACCTTGTTGATATTTATACCATCAACTGGAGGAGGGTGCGCCCACCTGAGTGCTTTCTAGCACTACCTCTTCACTCCTCCTTTTGATTCTTTGTAATTAGGGATTGTCTTGCCAAAAATAATTATAGAAATCCACTTCGGCCCAAAAGGACTTGCTGTAATCCAATATGAATAAAGCATCCAACTTCCCATAGATTTTGGATGTTAAAAAAAAAAAGAATTTTTCAAACCTTCAAGAGTAGCAAGAAATACTTTATATGAGGATGACTTAATCCTTTACAAAAACATGAAAGTCCTCATAATATCCCACACAAATATTATGCTTGATTCAACAAAATAAATAAAAATAAATGCATGCAAACAATAAAAAAAGAAAGTACCTGAGCCTCAGGAGTGTTTCCAAAACACTCTGCATTAAGTGAAGAAATTTGCGAATGAAGAAAACAATTTGCGAGTGAAAAAAACAATTCACAAAGTTAGGAGAACAATCCCTTAAAAAAAAAAGGCAGCACAACGCGTCCAGCGTCAGCACGAAGGAGAAAGGGAAAGGCAACACTCGCCTTGCGTCCGAGGCGGCTGGAGGCGGAGTTTGGAAAGCAGCGTCGCGTTCAAGAAAACAATCGCGTCATGCCGAACGTGAGCAGGCAACAGAACGCGATCAGAAAGGGAAAAATAATTAGCGTTTCACGAAGGTGGCAAATCCAAAAGGGAAGTTTTGAGGAAGCGCTGGGAAGCCAGAACTTGAGCCAAGGAGGGAACAAATATGAAGCAGGTCCAGAACAGTAGTTTCCAGCAGCGAAGTCTCCCGTCTTCACTCGATCACTCGAACAGGAAAGGGGAGTGGTCCCATGCAGAAAGAGAAGCCAAGCAATCAATGTTGTAAGCTGACTGCCTACATGCAGGAATGGGTCAGCTGATCGCCACTAGGCAATCTGGGAAGGCATACAAGGTAAGGATTCTTCACAAGGCATTCTGGGATTAGTAGTTCTTTGATCTACCAGGGAAGGAAAGGGTGCAAGAGGCTCTATGGCTGACACTGTGAGCTCCAGCTCCGAGTGGGAAGGGCGATCGCTGCTGCGCAGAGCTGGTTGCAGGCAAGTTAGACTCCTTACCGTGGTGGGCCAATGACCGCCACCGGCCGGGTCTCAGGTACGGGGCCCAGGTACGGGGCCTTCTCTTGCTGCGGGGTCTTTCAAGGCCGCTCGGGTCCGGCATTGCGCTCTCACCTTTGGGTCCCAGTTATTGCAATGGTGCCCCAGTATATCTGCCTTCACTGGACGGGACAGCAGTGGGCGGCCCCCCAGGCTGTTGCAGTGGGCCGCCGGTGCCTCGACACCACTGCTTCAGGTCGTTTGGCACTTGGCGGGGGACGCCATCTTGACTCCGCTGCTGGATCGTAGGTGTGGCCACTTACTCGGTGTGGGATGCCGCTCCGCCTCTCATTTCGGTGTCAGGAGAGGGGCTGAGGGGTATTGTCCAGGTGGGCATCTTGGCTAGCAAGTTTGCGGAGTGTTTCGGCATCGATGGGCGCAGATAGCGCAGGCAGAGCTCTAAGGAGGCACGTCCGCCATCTTAGTGTGCCAGGCCACGCCCCCCTTCAAAATGCCTCAAATTACTTTGTTTAGGTGCATCTGCCTAATGATTGCAGCACATTTGCTTCATATTAGACCACAATAATTATAATAAATGTATTGTAAACTTTCTTTAAGTCTTTCTTACGTTTACTATGGGCATGCATGAGTACGTAAGTGAGTAACAAAAGGGGAGGGTCCGTTTCCACAGTGCCCTTGGAGATAGATGGTCGTGTTTGAGGTTGCCGAAATCACCTGTTACTCTGGGAAGATTAGGAGTTCAGGTGAGGCACTGTGAGCTCGCAGGATTGGGCCAACAGGTGCAGACATTGTAGAGAGACTCAGTCCCTAAACTCTGACATCCTGTCATCCTATCATCCTAACACACAGTTCTGCTTTACCAGCGCAATCTGTGCAACAGGTTCAACCATTATAATATTACTGTGTGGTTATATGATTATATTATTCTACTCCTACCTAACACTACCTATCCTATTGAGAGCATAGTGAGAGAACCCTTTGCCAGATACCTTGGGATAGCCTAAACCCCCATACCTGACTGTCCTGTATCACAAACCCAACCTGTGTAGAATGGTTAGCATCCATCTTTTTGGCAATCAGTCTTTCAGTGTGTGTTAAATTATAAGACAAAAACAATTCTGCTCCGTTTAGATATTTCCACGACACACGGTTTGATTTTAAAACCTGCAATTTCCACTCAATTGCATGATCGTTCTCAGTTGACTTTGCCCATGCTTTAAGAGACACTTGTCATTAAGTGTAACATAGAATGCATATGATACAATATTTTTCAAAGAATATCTGTGATTTGACAATGCAGTCATGCCATTGTCCACAACAGCCAATGCATTTTCCAAATTAATCCTGTCAAGTTGTCTTAAGCGTTCAGCAGCGTCCTGCTGAGAAGTTTTCCACAGTTCATTGTAAGTGGCGTATATGAATCTACATGACCAAGGACCCAAGTAGAAATCTTGTAAATCCATGTCATCAGAAAGGAAATGCTAGATGTTCCTTAACTGCAGATAATGTGGAATGTTGTAACCATTGCTGTGTTGAAGCAGCTGTGGGTTATCAAAAGGTAGAACAGCGAGGCTTGGCAGTCAGGAACAGTTTAACATAATTAAACAATAATGGCCTGGAATAGCAGCCACATCTACAGCTTTTTCTTGAATTCACTTTGCATTAGGTACATGGCATGCTTTATTCTGTACGCCCGGTGCAATAAAGGGAAGCTTGTCCCCCTTTGGGCAGGAAATTCTGGTACAGTGGGTCATAAATATTGTGTTTAGATAATTTATTCCACTCCTATAGAAGGGACCATAAATACCAACTAGATGTCACATTCTGAGGTGGTCCAGGTGTGTTGTGTGTGTTATCTCGGGTAACGCTTCCTGCTATGCACTGTTTGGACATTATCTGATGAGTGCAACTGACCGGCTGCTCTGGCATCTTCCTTGGCCGGAGTGCATGCTCTCAGCTGTGAATTTATTTGTGTTTGAGTGTGTGCATCGGACTTGTTTCTTTAGGTACTAGATCCTGGGACCACATGTGATTTTTCTGTTGCGTTTGAGGCTTATTCCATGTCTGGTGTTTCCATCACGGTAAGAGCCAGGGATGAACAGAGGTCACCTGTGTTGTGTTTATTTGATAAAGGGTCACTCTGCCCAATTATACATCTTAATCAATAGGCCTTCCAGAATGTTCCTTTGTTTGATGAAATCAGTTGGGGTGTGGATATCCAGTGTAACATAATTCACTGAATGGCCTATTTAATGCTTCACCACACCTTACATTTTTTGTGTTTACAAGCGCTTCGTCAGCAGGGTGCCGACAGAAACTAGAGTGCTGCAAGGAGGCACCGGGATACAGCATAACACTTCCTGCAAAAACCAAGTAACCGATATTACAAATTAGCAAAAAAATATTCACCAGGAGAAAGCCGAATATAATACTGATTTATTGACTCGCGCTCATTAGACTGAGCTTAGTTGGGACAGACTTTTAATCACAGCTGCTAGTACAGAATCACAAAACAATAATCACTTCAGATGAAGGATCCATTTAATTAGATGAGGTGGAAAGATGGAAACTGAAAGACAAATTATGCCACCGTAGCATTATATGTAAAACACAACAATGTGTGTGTGTGTGTGTGTCTGTCTGTCTGTCTCGTGTGTTTTTACAGAAAACATTTACGTGCTCTCCGGCTGCTGACATAGGACCCGGGTGTGGCTGGTTGATCTGCATAGGTCTGGGAAGGGGTGGGGGTGTGTGCACTGTGTGACAGGAATGTGCAGCTGGGGCAGACAGACACCATCTAATGCAGAGGATTTTCAGTCCAGGCTGAAGGCCTGTCTGCATGGCTTGCACTCGCGCCACTGTCCATCCACAGACTCCCTGACCCTCCTTCAGACTTTTCTGGCTGTTCAGATCAAGGCATTACTTGTCTTTCATGACTGCTTCGAAATCCTCGGCAAGTAAGATATCCTGGAAGTCCTGCTGCTGGTGCTGCTGCTGTTTTTATGTAGCTATCGATCCTGGTGACTGCTCTTTGGAACAGCACGGGAGGGAGGTCAGATTGCAGAGTGACCGGTTCTCCAGAATCCGCGAGCCCTGGGGTCCAGAGATGTTGTAGTTCTGTGTTGGAGCAAAAGGAGGCAGCCATCACCTTTGCGTTCCCCACATGACCTGCACATGAGGGACGAGCACCATGATTGCTGGTTGCAGGACAACAACCCCCTTGCTGATTGGCCAAAATAGCTTCAGAGGTGGGGAGATTAACAAGGTTGGTTGCAGGAGAGCTCTTGCCCATTGTTTTCAACAACCTTTATTGAAAACTGTGGCTTTCTAATTCGGCTTTTATGTCCAACTTGGAAGCGTTTTAGTGAAGAAAAAATCTTATGTCCTATTCCTCTGTTCCATAGTAACACTTTCAGCAGTAGGATGCATTTTATAAAACTACAGTGTACACGCATTGTAGACATCATAAGTGTACCATTTGCGAGTCGATGCAAGTACACGGATATTTTAAATTTAACAAAATCAATTATCGCATGCATCAGGTTCCTGGCAGCCACATGGGCTGGTCAGCTGTTGCAGGGGAGTTGGGGAGGCGGGCCGGTCAGAGCCCAGCTCAGCGGCTGATTACTATGGCTCAAAGAGTCTTTTGCCGCTGATGAAGACGTGGGTGGGGCTGGAGGGGGAGCAGATGAAGCTTTGATGCTGCAAATAAAATTAAAATGTGGCGCTTGGAAAATCGGCAGCGCCATTGTCCCAGGTGGGCTCATAGTTGTGCCTGCATTAGAAAAAAACTCATTACAGAAAATAGAGCATGCACCATGTTACAACCAAGTAAAGGTACTAGTAGCCAGGGGAGGATAACAATGGCAACACGCCCATACTAAGGATGGACTAATAAGCCTCATAATGAATCAGACGCCAGCATTTATGAAGGACAAATACACAAGCTAATAAAAAATTAGGGCGGGAGATTGAGTGAAGCTTCTCTCCGAACCGTACAGAACTACCACAGATCTCCGCAGACAAGTGCCTGCACCCTGGCTCAGGCTCGACCTAATAAAGGACTGTACCCGTTCCAGAGAGTACTCCTCTACATGGAATGAAAAATAAGTTTTCCTTCCCAGTCCCGCTTTCATAATAAAAGTTTTTGATTTGTTAACAAGCAGACCCAGTTCAGCCTTGAAAATTGAACAAGAGCCAATCAAGCGCTCTAGGGCCAGGGGTGTCCTGGCCATCAAAACCGCATCATCTGCATAGAAGAGAGCAGTCAGCGATAAGCCACCTGCTGATGGAACATCTCTGCACTGCGCGGTCTAAACTTCATTACAGTTATTGGTGTACAAGGAAAAAAGAACAAGGACAAGGACACACCCCTGTCGCACCCCCTTTTCAATTTTAAATATTTCCGAACATTCCCTCTGTTTACCAAACCTGACTACTGCCCCTGCCTCTCTATAGGTCTCCCTAATAAAAAGAATTATGGAATTGTCCACGCCCCTCGCCTCCAAAAGAACCCACAATTTTGAGTGGTTTACACAGCCGAAGGCCTCGGATAAGTCCGCAAAAGCCATATAAAACTGGCCTTTTTTTGCACAAACATATTTTGCTACAAGTAAGGGTTAATTTTGTCCGTGGTCGATCGTACCCATCCCCTTTCTAAAACCGCATTGTGTCTCAGCTACAACATTATTAACAAATGCCCACTCCTCTAGTCTATTTTGGAGCAATCTCTCCATTAGTTTGGCAGCATTATCCAGCAGGGAGATTGGGCGGTAATTTACTGGCTTCGAGGGATGCCCCTTCTTATATATGGGGATAATCACAGATTGTTTCCAAGCTACCGGGGTCCCACTTTGGAAACTGTATTAAAAACCTGGGTCAAGAGTGGAACCCAAACATTTTTATGTACAAAGAAAATATCCCCATCTGACCCTGCTGCCTTTAGGGCAGGCGATTGAGAGAGTGCAAGCTCAATTTCCTCTAATGAGAATTCTATCTCCAGATGGGCAGTCATCAAGTCCTAAGGTTTTTTTGTAGCGCTATTCATCTCTACAATAAAAATGCTCTGGGACTGAGACACCCGGGTCGATTGATCTATATGAATATCAAGAGAGGGGCCGCCCTGATCCTGCTGAAAAGGGGCATTTACCACCCTCCAAAATGCCTTGCTATCTTTACTCCTCGAAGCCTCACACAAATTTACCCATGCTTCATCCTGTAACTTCTTTTGGCTCACCGCCCTAGCTGTCTCATAGTCAGCTCGTAGCTTCCTTATCAAATCTTTGTTTCTGGGACCTGTTTTAAGAGCAGTGCGAAGATCTTTGGAGGCATTTGAGTAATTTGTCTCAAACCCCCTTATCGTCGATGGAGTGTTTCTTGTAGCTGGATGTAAAAGATTAGAACTTATAGATGTTAGAATTTTACTAAATGCTATTACTACTTGATGACTATCAGTGTTGGTGTCTTAGCAGGATTCAGTGTCAGGTAACAGCTCCTTTACATCCTTTGGGAGAAAGGAAATAGGGTTCATTTTCTCCCATTTAAGGGTAGATCCACTCTTCCTACTCCGAATCAGTTTTGGGGCAAATATAGAGCTTAACTTAGCAGAAAGAGGCCAAACAAAACAAAAAAAGCATGATCACTGAACTCTGTCAACGCGGCTATGGAGGACTTAATTCATCTCTTCAAATTAGTCCTGAATAATTGTAAAATCAGATGTCGAGGTAACTCCTGTACGATGAAAGGTGAGGAGCGGTTGACCAGTCATGGGGTGATTCAGGTTACCCCACAAATACGTTGGTCTGAATTGGGGCTACAGTACACATGAAAATCCAGAGCTCAAATAAAAAAAATTGAACATGATTGGTATGTTAACAGAGTTTCCAATATTCCTGCCAACTCATCTGTCACCTGTGTAGAATTCTTAAAATTATCTTTATAAAAATGAATGCATAACAAATCAATTTTCCCAGAACCTTCAGCCACGATGACATGAAAATGGGGCGAGTTATTGATAAAGGTCAACTTACCTAGGGTGATCGTGTTTGCTGCAATTCTGAGTAAGCCTCCTGAAGATCTGCCTGCTGCTGATGGAACTGCTGGCGTAACAAAAGAGCTGTAGCAGTTTATAGACAGACTGCTCTGTCCAATTTTCCTGAAAGCAGATAATATCAGAATTCGTAAACACTTCATACCAATTTTGATTATCCTTTTTGTTTTCATAGCCCGCTATATTCCTAGAGAGAAACTTTATATCACTTTGGGACTCCTGCGACCAAATTGCTGTTGGTACTTGTGAGAAGGATGATGTAGGGTCAATTGGTAAGGATGTAATACTGCTTAGTGGATCTAAAATGACCAACTGAACCCTCTCCACGGGTACCAAACCAGAAACCGTTTGAAAATCGTTATAAAGAACAGACCGTGGAGGCAAATAATTTAGTGGAAAGATCAGTCAATCACATGCCTCCATATCTTCCATCAATGAGTATCTATTTGATAGAGCAAGGGCATCAAATCCACCTGGGCAGGCTTATGACAAATTCTCACTAAAGAAAGGACCTGAGTGAGTAAGGTGGAACTACGTACTGGTGCGGACCTATAGAAAAAGCCCAACGAGACTGCATAAATCTGAGAATGGAGTGAAGGGGCAACCAGTAAACTCCCTAACTGGTCTCTCACAAGCCATTCATTATCAAAATTTAAAATAACCAGTCAATATTGGTTGTTTCTACATCAGACCCAATTCACTGCGTTCTTCTGGCCATTATCAAATGATTTTGGATGAGATTACATTTATTAGAGTTTTGAGTCATCCAGTGTCGAGCCTTGGCCATCAGCTGAAGTGAAGATTTTCTAAGATTGGGACGCAGTAATGGCACGTTGAATAAAATTTGAACATAGTGACAAGCTGCAGGAGGGAAGTTCATGTATTGTTGATTTGGTTTGCTATGGGCCTGAGTAGACGGGAGATTTACCATAACCTGTGGTCTTGATAAGTCGTGGGATTGCCCCTTACGCATAGAATCTTATATGGTCACCTGCGGTGAGCCACACCTAGGGACCAAATCTACATGGTCTGGACCTATAGGATCCCTGCTGGGGGCCAACTGATTTTCAACACAAGGATGACCAATAGAAGTAGAGGGTGATTTAGCTAACTCACGAACAAGGATCATGTTTTCACAGTTAAAACGCAAATTATGACTTTCACAATTATCGTTTTTAAGAGTTTTACAGACATCAGAGGGGATGACCTTAAGTGCGATCTATAGAATCAAAACGGGCAAAGATTGGTTGCAAAAGTTGTTTAAAGTTATCAAGAAGATCACACCAATATGAGGGAAATGTAGTCTCTGAATGTTGCTGGCCATTCATACATGTGGAACTCGCTGGCATAGCGGCCTTTCTGATCTTCTTGGCAAGTCACTTGGAGGGGAGTATCGCATAACCTCTTTTTCATTTACCATTTACGGAGGTAGTGTCAGTTGGTTTCCCACTAAATGTAGAGGCAGGCTGGGAATGTTCGGGGTTGGTACAGAGACTGCCGGCAATTCTGGAAGAGAAACCCCATATAGTTTCTTTACACCGCCCTTAGTTGGAGAAACAACTAGATTAGATGACTGCCCTGTCCCTGACCCCAATAAAATTCTCTTTTCTGTAAGTACGATTTATTTTTCTAATGCCAATGTTGCCTTGGCCAGAAAGGTATCTAAAGAGGTAACAGTTACCGCCTCTGTTGCTCTCAGCTTTTTCTTGCCCAAGGTGGGGCTGTAACGGGGAGTGTAGAAGTTAGAGGAGGTGGCCCAGCCCAGCCTCCTCCGGGCTCCGACGGGCATGGATGGGTCCGCCCTTGGCCCGGGCGAGGCCCATGCAGAGGTACCACGCTGCTGCCTATAAGCATCTCCGGGTGCCGGAAGAGAGATGCTTTATGCAGTGGAGCCTAGGGGCTGTAGTTCGTGCCCTGGCTCTGCTCCGATGCCGCCTCCACAGCGGGACCTAACTGCTGCCTTTAAGCGGCTCCGGGTTGCGGTAAGAGTGATGCATCGTGTGGTGGAGCCTTGGGGCTGTAGTCACTGCCATGGCTCTGCTCCGATGCGTCCCCCACAGCGGGACCTCACTGCTGCCTTTAAGCGCCTCCGCGCACGGGACGAGTGACGCACCGTGCGTTGGAGCCTCTGAGCTGTAGTCAGTGCCCTGGCCCTGCTCTGATGCATCCCCTGGGAATCTCTAACAGAGTGCTCTACCTTGCACTCACTTCAATTGTCCAACTTAAGCATAATTGGAGACTTGAATCTTCATCTTGATTTAATCAACAATAAAGAAATCCAGGACTTTACTAATGACCTGGCCACTTTCCAATTAGCTCAGTTAGTAAAACATTCAGCTACGAGGCCGGCCATCTGCTGGACCCTTTTTCTTTTCAACCTGGCCACCCTTCAAACTGCTCCCCCGTTCCAGTGACTTGATCAAACCATTATATGGTGCCTATGACCATTGATACACCTAGCGTTGAAAACAACATTACCGGTAACCCCACAATGATAAAGCAGTAGCATAAACTGGACCCGTCTGCCTTTTCAAGGTTTATCGAAAGGAGTGTGCCTCTATTAGACTCCAATAGAGAACAGGCGGAGACTTCCACCAAAGCATGGAAATATTCTCTATTGTGAACAACCTGATTAAACCCACCTCCCCTCCTGGATTAGCAGAAGCTTCTAACAGCCACTGCAGCAAGCTTGGTCAATGATCGTTATCTTTACTTTAACAGGGGTGAGAAAACAGTCAAACCTGTCTCTCTTGATACAGTGACCTACCACTCGCAAAGGTCTCCCTTGGACCAATTGGCTCTACTTGACGCAGATTTTATTTCTACCTTAATGCGTCAAGTGAAATCTGGATCTCCGGATGACCCATTTAAACCTGATTATATTTAAAAATTTCAAGAGCGCATCACACCCATATTTCTAGAATTAGCCAAACTTGCTGAGCACTGAAGAAGTATCAATATCATGGGAACACGCCAAGGTTATCCGTCTTCTAAAAAGGACTTCGCTAAATGCCACTCAGCCAGAAAACTATTAACCCATTTCTCTTCCGTCGTTTATGTCCAAGGATGAGGAGAAACATGTGAACAATCTCCTAACCAAAATATTAGAACAATATAAAATATTAGATTGTTCCTGTTAGACCTGGCATCATTGGCTTGAGTCTCTCCTCCATTTCTTTCTGTTTGCCTCCACTGTTTTACGAAGTTTTTGCTGGTATACTGCTTTGGGCACTGTGCCACTGTTGATCAGTGCCACAGTGCAAGTGCTCCCTATGTTAAATTACTGTATTGATTGAATTCCATGTTTGGCTTATTTGGTTTACTGTCAGTCCCTAATCTAGTGCACCAGGAGTGCCTGGGCTGTAAATACAAATGCTGCTCGTGGGCTTGCAGCACATGTTGTGCCACCCACAAGAGCGGCCTAGTAAAAGTATGTCTACAGGTCTGCCATTGCCAGACCTACGTGCAGTCTGGTACTGTCACGCTGACTGCGCAAGTACACCTACTTGCCAGTCCCCAAACCTTCCCTTAACTTCATATTAGTCACCCCTATGGTAGGCCTGAGGGCAGGGTGCATTGTAAGCATAAGGTAGGACAAGCCTGACCAAGTTGGCATGTCCTAATAGTGAATTACAGCCATATTCGTTTTTCACTATTGCAAGGTAACCTCCTCTCCATTAGTTAGAATGGGCTGCCAGGATTATTAATGCTCTAATCCTAGCTGGCTCGGGGAGCATGGTGCAATGTCGAGTTTGGTATCCCTGAACTCGGGGTTTAATCATGCATCCGTTTGTGTGGATGGTTTTTGGACACTGGGTTTGAAAATAGCACTTTTAGAAAGTATCTATTTTCTTGTCTAACTATTTCTGGTTTCTGCTGGTTTTGTGTGTGTGTGACAGGAGCTAGGTGGCTCCAGAGGTCTGAATGAGTCAGTGTGGGATGAGTGGGACATTTACGTTGAGAGTAGGGGGAGAGTAGTTGCTGATAGCCTGCCCTGCCTGATACAATGCTGGCTCCACCTCCTGCCAGGCGACTGATGGCTCTGTGCCTGCCATGGACGATCCTGGCCCCACCTCCTACCAGGAGGCCGATAGCTCTGCTCCTGCCAGTGACAATGCTGGCTCCACCTCCTGCTGGGCGTCTGAGGACCCAGCCCTGCTCAGTGAATAGGCCAGGTGCTTCTGCCTGGCTACACCCACAACAGACCCAGGATGTTGGGAAATTCCCCTGCATGGACAAAGGGATCAAAGCCAAAAAGGGGTATAAGAGAAGGACCCCTGAACCAAGAATTTAGATCACTTCTGACAAGGAACCCTGAAACCAAGGACAAGAAGCCTGCTGATCCAAGGACTTGCCTACCCCTTCTGCCAGTGTGCTGTTTGCTGGGGGGAATCCTGCATTGCTTCTTTATTTTTGCCAAGGAACCAGGAGAGAGGAACTGTGTGTGTACTCTCAAACTTTGCTAAGAAAATCTCCAAGGGCTGGAAGAGTGCCAGCCTCCTGTTGAAGTCACAGGGCTAAAGGACTTCATCTGCTTAAAGTGCTATTTGCTGGAACCTGTGAATCCAGCACCTCTGAAAGAAACCAGCAATCTCGACGACGACGGACGTCGCCGAATCCAGCTCGACATCGTGAGTAACGGCTCCAGTGTCCCGCTTCCTCGACGCCGGCCGCCGGGCCCGATCGACGCCAGCAGCAACGCCAGTGAGTAGTGAGTTCGGCTCCAGCTCCAAGGGACCTCGTGTCTGCACCGCTGCTGATCGCATCGACTTCGAGCCCTCTCGACGCCGTGAGCGCTGCTTACTCTTGTAACGTCAACATCGACGACGACGCCGTATCCTGTTTCGCCTCATGAGCGCTGCTCCTGCCTGACATCTGTCGACGCCGCTGCAGGTCGCCCAGACTCCGAGGCCGGATCGACGCCGGAGACGCGACGCCGGACATCTCGACGCCGCTAATCATCGTGTGCTTCGCTTTTCCAAGGTACTGTGTTGTGGGGGTCCGTGTGACTCTGGGCTCGACGTAGCGCTCCTCGCAGTCGACGCCGAACCCTTTGGATTAACTTTGCCTCGACGTCGTGTGACTCCCGTGTGGGTTACATTGTTGCCAAGAACCGTGTTTTCAAGAAGAAGAGTTGCTTTTGATACTAAAGACTTTGTGCTAAGAAGAAACTACACTTGAACTATTATTTTTTCCTTCCAAGAGTATTTATTGAGATTGTGGTATATTTTTGTCGTTATTTGATCTTGTGCTAAGCCTTATATAAAAATCCTTATTTTTATAATACTACTGTGTCGTGTCCATTTGTAGTGTATTCACTTTAATACTGTATGTGGTCATAAATGCTTAACACACAGCCTCTGTGATAAGCCTGTCTGCTCTGCCAAGCTACCAAGGGGGTGAGCAGGGGTTATCAAAGGGTGTGATCCCCTTGCCCTGACTAGAAAAGGTGTGTCCCTATTTGTCAGAAGTGCATACCTCTGCCAACTAGAGACAGCTGGTTCTAACATTGGACGCAGCAGTGAGGATTTGAACCTTGCATTTGTGACCCATGTGCAGTGATTAGTGTGCGCTACGTAGTGAAAGCAGACCATAGCGCAGCCACAATCTAATTTGGAAAGATTCTATTTTTGTTCTCCGCTTTTCTGAAGCTTGATTTTTTGAACACTGCCAGTTTTGACCATGAGTGACACCGGAGTCACTGCCCCTGTTGTTGTTGTGGAGGAATTCGATAGAAGTAAAATCGAGGATTACACGTTAAATCAGCTGAAATACTTTTGCAAGCAGTTGAAAGTTCCTACCAAAGGCCTCAAGATTAAGGAAAGATATCTCAAAGCATTGCAGGCCTGGTTGGAGGCCAGAGATCCCAGTGATCTGGTGGTGGTACCGCCAGTGGAAGGGGATGAGGAGGTTCCAGTGAATGGAACCGTGTCCTCTCCCGGTAGCAGTGTTTCCTCCAAAGGTCTTTCCCCTGAAGAAAGAGAAGAAAGGGCGAAAGAGCGAGAATACAACATGGAAATGGCAAGGCTTAAGATAAATGGGCAGTTGGAGTTAGAAAATGCAAGAGGTAGGAGAGAAGCTGATTTGGAGACCAAAAGGTTGGATTTTGAAAGAGAAAAGTTAGTTTTGGAGCGTGATACCAAGTTGAGGGAGTTGGAGATCCAAGCTAAGAAGTTAGAATTGAATCCCTCTGGTGGCAGCATCCCATCTGTGCCTGCAGAAAGTAGGTTTTATTTTCCCAAAGATGTGATAAAAGATTATCATAAGAATGAAGATATTGGTCAATGGTTTAAAGCATACGAGTTAGCATTGCTGGCCCACCGGGTCCCTGAGAAGGATTGGGGAGCGGGGTTGTGGGGTCGCTTTGTGAATGAGGGGAGAGATACCCTGTTAGATATGCCTGTTGAGGATAGGATGTCTTATGCTCATATGAAAGATGCTTTAATGTTAAGGTATGGCCTAACCCCAGAAAAGTACAGACAAGCTTTTAGAGAATGTAAGAAGTTGCCTGGTACGACGTGGGTTGAATATGTGTCATTTTTTTGCAGAGCCATGGATGGTTGGGTAAAGGGCAGCAAAGTGGAAAGTTATGAAGCTCTTTATGATTTGTTTGCTTGGGAGCATTTGTCTAATAACTGTTTTCCAGAGCTACGCCAGCACCTTATTGATAACAAGATATCTAACCCTAGAAAACTTGCTGAGGAGGCGGACTGCTGGATCAGTACCAGGGTCCACAAGGGTCCAGTGGGAGACTCAGCCAAAGGTGGGCAGGGTCCCCAGCAGAAGAGTGGGGGGGACAAGGGAAAACAGAAGGAGTTCCAGAAAGGGCCCCAAAGTAATCCCCAAGGGAACCAAGGGAAAGGTTCCCAGCCTCCCCCTGAGAAGAAGCCAGGGGCCCCGACAGGTAAACCTGTTCATAGGGGCCCACTGACCTGCTACGTTTGTGGACAGGTGGGACACCGGTATTATGATCCCCAGTGTCCCATGAAGAATTCCAATGCACCACCATGTGCACCCCCCCCGTCAATTGGCGAGTGTAGCCCTGGGAGGGGAGGAGATGGTTGCCCCTGGTGGGAGGGGTCCCGCAGAGATGTCCCTGGTCTCTTTAGGAGACATGCAAATGGTCCCTCCACCTCCTCTGCCTAGTAACACTAATAAATATAGGCAGTGGGTGACCATTAATGGCCATAGAGTGGAAGCTCTCAGAGACACCGGAGCGAGTGTGACAGCTGTCAAGTGTCACTTGGTGTCCAGAAAGCAGGTGGTTCCCCACGCATTCTACCCTGTGATAGCTGCTGACAACTCCCAGAAAGAGTGTGAGGTAGCTCAAGTTTCCTTTGAATGGGGGGAAGTTTCAGGCACTCTTCAAGTTGCTGAAAGGCCCGCCATGCCTGTTGATTGTCTCCTGGGCAATGATTTAGAAGACTCCCCTTGGGCTAAGGTGGAGAGGGAGACACATTTGAAAATGTTGGGTGTGCCAGAGTGGGCATGTGCAACCACTCGATCCATGACAGCGAGTAAGGGTGTTGGTGGGGTCCCGGAGCCTGAAAGTATGGCCCAGGACCCAGCTGTGAAGAGAAGAGGCAGGAGGCGCGGGAAACCAGCCTCCATAGTTCCTGTGGTCCAGGAGGAGGTAGACCCTGAGGGGGATGCCCTGGAGCCCACAGGGGAACAAGTGGCCGAACTGGGAGATCTGCCCGAGCTGACCCACTGGCAGCAGGATGGTGGTCACTCCAGGGAGGAATTTTGTGCAGAACAAAAAGTGTGCCCTTCTCTTGTGGGTATGAGGCAGCAGGCCTCAACCCAAACCTCAGGTGATCAGTCAGGGTCACATTCTGTTTACTGGGAGAACGACCTCCTGTATAGCGAGCCTAAGGCTGCTGAGCCTGGGTCAGCCCGTGTGCTGGTGGTACCCCAGCGCTTCAGAACCTTCCTACTGGGTTTGGCTCATGACGTTCCGTTAGCTGGACATTTAGGGCAGGACAAGACCTATGACAGGCTTGTCACCCATTTTTATTGGCCTCAGATGCGAAGGGATGTAGAAATCCATTGTAAAACTTGTCACACTTGCCAGGCAAGTGGGAAAAGCGGAAGGAAGCAGAAGGCTCCCCTCCAACCTTTTCCAGGGGTCAGTACCCCCTTTGACCGGGTGGGGATTGACATTGTTGGGCCCCTGGACCCCAAGACAGCCCTGGGCAACAGGTTTATCCTGGTCTTGGTGGACCATGCCACACGGTACCCGGAAGCCATCCCTCTCCGAACAGTGACGGCCCCGTGGTGGGACGGGCACTGATGGGTGTTTTCTCCCGCATTGGGTTCCCCAGAGAGGTGGTGTCAGACCGGGGCACCAACTTCATTTCCAACTATATGAAGTCTCTGTGGAAGGAGTGTGGGGTATCCTACAAGTTCACCACTCCTTACCACCCTCAAGGTAATGGGCTGGTTGAGAGATTCAACCGGACCTTTAAAGGCATGATCATTGGTCTTGAAGAACCATTGAGGCGGAAATGGGACGTCCTCTTGCCATGCCTGTTGTTTGCTTACCGTGAGGTGCCACAGAAGTCTCTAGGGTTCAGCCCCTTTGAGCTTTTGTATGGTCACCCGGTAAGAGGACCTTTGAGTCTGGTCAAAGAAGGCTGGGAGCAATCTCCCAGGAAACCTCCCCAGGATGTATACAGTTACATGATGGCCTTTAGGAATCAGACTCGGCGCTTTAGAGATCTTGCTCAGGCAAATCTGGAGATCAGCCAGGAAGAGATGAAGCGGTGGTAGGACCGGAATGCCACTCTGGTTGAGCTTCAGCCTGGTCAGGAGGTTTGGGTCATGTCCCCTGTGGAACCTTGTGCGCTCAAGGACAGGTGGACTGGACCGTTTAAGGTTGTGGAGAAGAAGAGCGATGTCACCTACTTGGTGGACTTGAAATCTCCCAGGAACCCCTTGAGGGTCTTGCATGTCAACCGTTTGAAGCCCCACTTAGAAAGGTCCGAAGTCGGCATGCTCCTAGCTACAGATGCTGGAATGGAGGAGGAGAGTGAGCCTCTTCCTGACCTCCTGTCTTCAAAAGAGCAAGATGGGTCAGTGGATGGTGTGGTCCTCTCTGACACACTGACCCTGGAGCAGCAGCAAGATTGTCACCACCTGTTGGGGCAATTTCCTGATCTGTTTTCCTTGGTTCCTGGTGTCACTCATTGGTGTGTCCATGATGTGGACACCGGAGACAGCACTCCTGTCAAGCACAAGGCTTACAGGGTGACTGACCAGGTCAGAGCATACATTAAGGAGGAGGTCTCCAAAATGTTTGCCTTAGGGGTGGTTGAGTCCTCTAGCAGTCCTTGGGCCAGCCCAGTGGTATTGGTCCCGAAGGCTGCAGCGCCTGGTGCTTCATCAGAACTTCGGTTCTGTGTGGATTACCGAGGACTCAATTCAGTCACCAAGACTGACGCGCACCCCGTCTGGGTACTGGCAGATCGCCTTAACTGATGGGGCAAAGGAGAGGTCAGCATTCTCCACACCAGATGGGCTCTACCAGTTCCGGGTGATGCCCTTTGGGATGAAGAATGCCCCTGCCACCTTCCAGAGGTTGGTCAACCAGGTCTTGGCTGGACTGGAGGATTTCAGTGCCGCCTACCTGGACGACATCGCAGAGTTCAGCGCCAGCTGGGAGGAACACTTGCGCCACCTCCAGGAAGTGTTGTTGGCCCTGCACAGAGCAGGCATCACAATCAAAGCCAGTAAGTGTCAGATTGGGCAGGGTTCTGTGGTGTACTTGGGGCACCAAGTAGGGAGCGGCAAGGTGGCCCCCCTGCAACCCAAGATAGATACCATCCTGGCTTGGGCGCCGCCCAAAACCCAAACTCAGGTGAGAGCCTTCTTAGGTCTCACGGGTTACTACAGGAGGTTTGTCAATGATTATGGTAACTTTGTGCACCCCTTGACTTCGCTGACTTCCAGGAAGCAGCCACGAAATGTGATCTGGACTGACGCCTGTCAAATGGCCTTTGACACCCTGAAAACTGCAATGTGCACAGCACCTATACTCCAGGCACCCGACTTTTCTAAAAAATTATTTGTCCAGACGGACGCTTCAGAGCATGGCGTGGGAGCTGTTCTAGCTCAGGTGAATGAAGAGGGCCGAGACTTGCCTGTAGCCTTCATCAGTAGGAGGTTACTTCCCAGGGAAACGAGGTGGAGTGCGATAGAGCGAGAAGCATTTGCTGTGGTCTGGGCGCTGAAGAATCTAAGATCCTACCTGTTTGGGACTCACTTTCGGGTTCAGACAGACCACAGGCCCCTCAGATGGTTGATGCAGATGAGGGGTGAGAATCCAAAACTGTTGAGGTGGTCCATTTCCCTACAGGGGATGGACTTCACGGTGGAACACCGCCCTGGTACAGATCACGCCAATGCTGATGGTCTGTCCAGATTTTTCCGCCTTAGTGATGAGGACTCCCTAGGTCAAGGGTAGTTCTCCCCACATTTCAGCTGGAGGGGACACGTGTTAGACCTGGCATCATTGGCTTGAGTCTCTCCTCCATTTCTTTCTGTTTGCCTCCACTGTTTTACGATGTTTTTGCTGGTATACTGCTTTGGGCACTGTGCCACTGCTGATCAGTGCCACAGTGCAAGTGCTCCCTATGTTAAATTACTGTATTGATTGAATTCCATGTTTGGCTTATTTGGTTTACTGTCAGTCCCTAGTCTAGTGCACCAGGAGTGCCTGGGCTGTAAATACAAATGCTGCTCGTGAGCTTGCAGCACATGTTGTGCCACCCACAAGAGCGGCCTAGTAAAAGTATGTCTACAGGTCTGCCATTGCCAGACCTACGTGCAGTCTGGTACTGTCACGCTGGCTGCGCAAGTACACCTACTTGCCAGTCCCCAAACCTTCCCTTAACTTCATATTAGTCACCCCTATGGTAGGCCTGAGGGCAGGGTGCATTGTAAGCATAAGGTAGGACAAGCCTGACCACGTTGGCATGTCCTAATAGTGAATTACAGCCATATTCGTTTTTCACTATTGCGAGGCAACCTGCTCTCCATTAGTTAGAATGGGCTGCCAGGATTATTAATGCTCTAATCCTAGCTGGCTCGGGGAGCATGGTGCAATGTCGAGTTTGGTATCCCTGAACTCTGAGTTTAATCACGCATCCGTTTGTGTGGATGGTTTTTGGACTCTGGATTTGAAAATAGCACTTTTAGAAAGTGGCTATTTTCTTGTCTAACTATTTCTGGTTTCTGCTGGTTTGGTGTGTGTGTGACAGGAGCTGGGTGGCTCCAGAGGTATGAATGAGTCAGTGTGGGATGAGTGGGACATTTGCGTTGAGAGTAGGGGGAGAGCAGTTGCTGATAGCCTGCCCTGCCTGATACAATGCTGGCTCCACCTCCTGCCAGGCGACTGATGACTCTGTGCCTGCCATGGACGATCCTGGCCCCACCTCCTACCAGGAGGCCGATAGCTCTGCTCCTGCCAGTGACAATGCTGGCTCCACCTCCTGCTGGGCGTCTGAGGACCCAGCCCTGCTCAGTGAATAGGCCAGGTGGTTCTCCCTGGCTACACCCACAACAGACCCAGGATGTTGGAAAATTCCCCTGCATGGACAAAGGGATCAAAGCCAAAAAGGGGTGTAAGAGAAGGACCCCTGAACCAAGAATTTAGATCACTTCTGACAAGGAACCCTGAAACCAAGGACAAGAAGCCTGCTGATCCAAGGACTTGCCTACCCCTTCTGCCAGTGTGCTGTTTGCTGGGGGAAATCCTGCATTGCTTCTTTATTTTTGCCAAGGAAGCAGGAGAGAGGAACTGTGTGTGTACTCTCAAACTTTGCTAAGAAAATCTCCAAGGGCTGGAAGAGTGCCAGCCTCCTGTTGAAGTCACAGGGCTAAAGGACTTCATCTGCTTAAAGTGCTATTTGCTGGAACCTGTGAATCCAGCACCTCTGAAAGAAACCAGCAATCTCGACACCGACGGACGTCGCCGAATCCAGCTCGACATCGTGAGTAACGGCTCCAGTGTCCCGCTTCCTCGACGCCGGCCGCCGGGCCCGATCGACGCCAGCAGCAACGCCAGTGAGTAGTGAGTTCGGCTCCAGCTCCAAGGGACCTCGTGTCTGCACCGCTGCTGATCGCATCGACTTCGAGCCCTCTCGACGCCGTGAGCGCTGCTCACTCTTCTAACATCAACATCGACATCGACGACGCCGTATCCTGTTTCGCCTCGTGAGCGCTGCTCCTGCCTGACATCTGTCGACGCCGCTGCAGGTCGCCCAGACTCCGAGGCCGGATCGACGCCGGAGACGCGACTCCGGACATCTCGACGCCGCTAATCATCGTGTGCTTCGCTTTTCCAAGGTACTGTGTTGTGGGGGTCCGTGTGACTCCGGTCTCGACGTAGCGCTCCTCGCGGTCGACGCCGAACCCTTTGGATTAACTTTGCCTCGACGTCGTGTGACTCCCGTGTGGGTTACATTGTTGCCAAGAACCGTGTTTTCAAGAAGAAGAGTTGCTTTTGATACTAAAGACTTTGTGCTAAGAAGAAACTACACTTGAACTATTATTTTTTCCTTCCAAGAGTATTTATTGAGATTATGGTATATTTTTGTCATTATTTGGTCTTGTGCTAAGCCTTATATAAAAATCCTTATTTTTATAATACTACTGTGTCGTGTCCATTTGTAGTGTATTCACTTTATTACTGTATGTGATCATAAATGCTTAACACACAGCCTCTGAGATAAGCCTGTCTGCTCTGCCAAGCTACCAAGGGGGTGAGCAGGGGTTATCAAAGGGTGTGATCCCCTTGCCCTGAGTAGAAAAGGTGTGTCCCTATTTGTCAGAAGTGCATACCTCTGCCAACTAGAGACAGCCGGTTCTAACAGTTCCCAAAATGGATTTAGAACATACAACACCGAAATTGCTCTTTTAACAGTTACTGAATCCCTTTGCAGTACTGCAGATGCTGGCAAATCCCAGGCTCTGATACTCCTAGATTTAAGTGTGGCCTTCAACACTGTCTCACATGCAATAATATTAACTCGCCTCACTGACCTGGGGGTACAGGGCATAGGTCTGGCCTGGTTTACCTTCTTTTTAAAGGAGTGGTCTTTTAAAGTTATACTTCCCCTTTTGTCTCATCACAAAGAGGACTGGCTCCTTGCATCCCTCGGGGTTCGGAGCTCAGTCCTACCCTTTTTATTATTCACATCGGACCTCTGGCGGAGGTAGTGAAATATTTTGAAATATGGCCAAATGGATGCACGACAACTGTTTAAACTAAACTAAAAAAAATAGAGATCCAAGGAGTACCCAGCCTAGCTGCCTGGATGCAATTTTACATGCCCTCCAGAACACTACGCTCCACCAATCTATACCTGGCCCACTTCCCTCGTCACAGCAGAGCCAGAACGGGAGGTTTCTCCTTCCATGTCTTAGCTCCGACCCGATGGAATTCTATTCCTCCAAACCTTAGAAAGCTTTTCCGGAAAAGGTGGAGGACCCAGCTCTTCTCCATCTGGACTGACGATTTTGCCTCTATGCCGCTGTGTTTCTTAGGATCCTTTTATGTCCCTTGATGATATTGTCTGACACCTGGACCCTCACCTTCCCCTCAGGCCAGGCAGCCTTCAGGTGTTGTGCTTTCTAAGGCTCTGGTCCCCTCTTGTAAAGGGTCAAAGTGGTAACACCCTTGCAGCACATGCCTTTATCAGCCGCAGTATTAAGATATAGTGCACACCAATTCCCAGCCCAGTAAAGGCCTGAAACAGACCCAAAATGGAGCATGTACCTACATGTTCGCCTCCTCTGTTTGTGCCTCATATGTATCTACCTGTGCACTTCCTCCGTTTTTATGTCCCGGGTGAGCTTCTTTAATGACGCTTTTGATCCTTCTACTGCCAACTATGGCGTTTGTCTTTCAGATCATGACCTGACATCTGCTGTGTGCATCGAGTCACTCCGCTGATTTAGCTGTCAATGAACCCTGCTGAGCGAGTACACAGACATAAGGGAGTATGGAAGGTGATGAACAGGGAGCAAGGTAAAGCTGATTTTAAGAAATTCCCAATGTTGTAAAATGCTACACTCGCCTGAAAGCAATGGACATCTTGTTCCACTCTGCCAATGCTCCATCCCCTGTAGTGTAGTTCCTATTTTCCCTATAGGCCCTGTGCATTGGAATAACATAAACAGCAGTGTAGACGTAGGTCTGAGGTCTTCTAGGTCTCTACTGACTATGTTAGACTTAATTTAGGTTTGCGCCAGCTAGCTCAGAGGTCACTGGAAACTTTCTTGACTGAATAGGAAGTGATCAGCTTCCCTGGCTCAGACAAGAAGGGATTCAGCTTCCGACAACCGCATAAACATGACAACTTTGCTCCCTCAGAATAAGAGTCAATCTGTAGAGTCGTGTGAAACAATAGACAGCTATTTCACTCAGTCAGTTGTGCAGATTTAATTTCACCAGGGTGCAGAGAATAGAGAGACGGGCGTTTTCAATAAAAGATATTTATTGAGCAGTCTTCCTTCTCATGTAAGAGAAATGTATTGCCACAATTTCAAGACTTGTTGTAACGTAAAGTGCGTACAGTAAAAGGAGTATTACGAAATAATACTGTAAAAGCATTGATATGGTTTCTTAGCCATAAGACACTTTAAAATGGATAAAATATATATACATATATACATAAGCTAACGTGCTCAACTGGTGCTTCTAAAATACGCCTATCCCGGTGTACCTGACCTAAGCCTAATACGTGGGAAGGAGTAAGTAAGTAGCAGTTTAAGTTAAGTAGGTTTTTGTTGCCAAGGATCTGTTCAAGAATTCTCTCGAAGGGTTAGGCAGTACTGTACCTTGGGAATAGAATGTAGGAGGTCTGGTATCTCCCTCTCAGGACTCGATATTCCAGTCACCCGCAAGGGTAGGCTGGAAACGCCGGAGCTGGATTTTCTCGGCAGGAGAAAAGACAGCGTCTTTCTCAGCGCGTCAAAGAGGAGGGGCAGTGTCCGTGGGCTTCTCGCTTCTGCTGGTCTCTCGGAAAGTAGATTAGCTGCTCTGCTCCAGAATCACCACCGTGTATTTGCTTAAGGCAGCGTTGGTATGTTTATAACTGAAAGGTGCTGAGTTTGACGTAAGGTTTGGACATAAGACGTCAATAAAGATGTCACTAAGAACTGGTCGTTCTTACAGTGCTCGCAGGAGTTCTATTACAAATCAAAACAAAGCAAGCGTGGCTTTCCCAGGTTGCTGGGGGTTTGGTGTGTCGAAAGAACACGGTGTGCTCTCTAGGAATCTAAGGAAGTAGCTTCTGCTGTGTCATGGACTGCAGAGGCGATTTACTGAAAATATGGCTCTGAATATTATGCCATTATAGGGATATGTATTGATTATAGCCGTATAGGGGCATAAGGTCACAATATTGAATCGGGTTCCTAGATAAAACACATCACCCACTCCACGGTTTTATGTCCATCAATCACTAAAAACTAAGCAAAAAGATGCATGTGTATTACAACCCACCCCAAATTACATTTTTGCATTTGAAATGGTGTATGCAAAATACACGGAAAGTTAAAGGTACTGTACGTTTTGAAGCAGTGTAATCATTCAAAAGTGCATATATATTCAGTTGAACGATTTGCGAAAATTACACATGAAAAGTCTCTTATTTCACAGAAAAGAAGGTCGAGACTATTTCATCACATATAAATGAAATTGCATGTGAGATTGCTAGAGGCTGTGGTAATATATTGTCTCTAAGTTATCTAAAAATAGAAGCTCTGTTCTTTATGAATAGTTCTACTTTAAGCAGAGTACAAGTGCCAAAAAAAAAGTAAATATTTTGGAATTTTGGTAAAAATAATTTCATTTTCAGGGGAAAAAATACTTCCAAATGTTTTCAGTAGCTTTTGTTTTTCAAAGCTGAAGGCCGAATTCAGAGTTCTGGGGAACGCTGTGTGCTGGTTGGTTTAAAGTTATTCTTTTGGTTCAGGAGAGAACATGACTTCAGATAGAAGTGCAAAAAAACCAGTCTACAGCTTCAGGTGAAAGTTCAACCAAGGATGATAGTGCTGTGACCGGGCAGTCGTGAGAATGATTGCTATCATTGATTTCAGGATCAGCAATGCTCACAGAAGGTCGTACCTGTGTGATGTTGCTCTCATTCCTTGCTTCACTGCCACCACCTAATCGTAGTGCAGGAGTCTCAACGAATGCCGTCATCAGGAATGGTAACCGCTGGGGACAACACGATGCATGAGCCGTTACTGGACTTAGCAAAGTATCGATATCCATTGGTACTGCTGATTGTAGTGTAAGACAGGTATCTAACACGCATTCTTCTCCGCATAGCATACATCGAAGCACAGGTAAGATGCAGTTCTGCCATATAGGTCTGAACGAAAGAAACCAGGTCATATTCAGATCCCTTAGCCGGGCTAATCCAAGGACTTTAGTTATGCGGTCCCAGTAGCGTATTGCTAGGATCGTTTCTTCCATCCTTGCCGGAGTCATGTCTGCGTTTTGGTTTGCCATATCGGAGCAGTAGAGTCAGAAATAAGATTCCTGCTACGAGTCCCAAAAGTAGTGGTAGGCCACCAAAAACCGAATGGACGAAATTGGGAAAGATGCCCAGGACTGCTTCGAAGGGTGTTAACAGTCCCGAAAAAATTGTCTTAAATACATTCGAGATACCACTTGCATCCAACATATTTAGGATTTGGCTTAGCATTTCTGCGAAATGCACGGGGCAATTAGTTGATAAAAGTGTATGTATCTCTGCTGTTGTCCTTGCAACTTGAAGATCATACGTTTCTTTTGATGACGTGATGGGCACTGTTGCTTAAGAGATATGCTTTCCCTGGCACCATGCCACAACAGCTGTGGTCCGTTATTAGAACGTAACTCCCGTTAGAAAGTTGTCTAAAGAATGGCTCTATCTGTGTTGCATGTGTGCCGTGCTGGTGGCATGAAAGGTTATTTGAAGTCCCCTCACAGGCCCCATGTAAATTAATACCCTGACACAGAAGTGTACCGCTTAGTGAATGTTTACAATTATTACCACTAAGAAATACATTCTGTTTTTTGTCACTATAACATGTGTGTGTATAAGGTAATTTCCATGTTGACTTAATGTACCCTTTACCCAACATTTCATACTGGCCTGCTGGTATATACTCTTGGCATTTTTTGAATTGGAAAGTTGTTATCGGAATTGCGATAATCCCGTGTATTATCCATTCAATAACAGGTCTTTCTGACATTGTCAATGGTAATCTCTCAAGTTTTTCAATGCTCAGAATCGTATAGTCTGCTCCTTTCTGTGCCAAACTGATTTGTTTATCAGTAAGGTTAAAGATAGAGAACAATGACGTTGTGTTGATTAAACGCCAAGGCACATAGCCTGAACACAGGTTTTGCAACGTCCAGCCTAGCTGTACAATAGAACGCAATTGGGACTGACCATGTTGTAACATTAGCAAGTCCTGATCTATTATATTTATAGCAGATGATACAATACTGTCCAGTGAATATATTCTGGAGGACAGAGTCATTAACCCGTTGTCCACAACAGAAAGTGATTTTTCCAAATGAATACGATCAATTTCTCGTATTTTCTCTGCTGTCTCAATTTGAGTCACTTTCCATGCCTCGTTGTAAGCAGCGTATATACTGGCCGCTATAAAACGTTTTTAACGCTGTTTGCTTGGTCCCATTATGAAATCGCGCAAGTCAGCACCATCTTTAAGTAAAGACAAGTGTTGCTTAATTTATGCCAGTGTGGATGTTTGTAGCCATTCAAGACATAGTTTCCCTACACTGTTTGTTGTTACAATCCCTGGATGTTGTCTCTGGGAGTATCTAGGGTCTAGTCTGGTCATTTTTAACCCCTGTATTTTGTTCAGGAATCTATCTTGACATTTATTTGTGTCTGTTGGCCAGATTAACCACTTTTTCCAATTAGGATGTGTTCTATTTAATATCTGTGGTTGTGTTATCAGGTATTGGCTTTGGAATAGACAGTTTGTTTAAGTCTTTGATTTTGGCTAGGCCAAAACAGGTAGTTTGTTGAATCGTGTCATTCAAGAACATTATTTGTTCTGGGATCATGCAGGCTCGAAATAATGCTTCTAGGCCTTATACCTGCCAATCTTTTGTACCCCAGATGGTTTTTGTTTCAATGTTGTTTCTCCAGAAATCAAAACCAAATGTAATCATTTTTTCATAAAATGCTTCTGAATATATCAATTTAGTATTTGTCAGCATAGTTTTTGTCCCTGTTTTATCTAACAGTTTATAATAAAATGTTTCTGCATCACTTGTGTTAAACCCTGAGAAGTATTGGAATTTCTCATAGAATATTTTTTAACTGCTTTTAGGTGGAGTTGCACAATGTTCCCATTGATTATATTTAAAAACATTTCTAGGTTGAGCAGATTTATGTAAATAGTGGTCTGTAAAATGGGTATAACAATACAACTGTTCATAATTCGATGAACCTTGCAAATAATCATGTTCTGTAAATTTTGCTGCCATTACTAAATCTGACATCATATTATTTATGCTTTCAAAGTCCCAATCATCAGAGAATGTACTTGGTTTTACAAAGTCACTTAATGAAACCTTAAACTGATGAGGATATTTCAAGAGTTCGGCCGGTCCATATATTTCGTAATCTGTTTTGTCCCAAACGACCCCGCCGGGTATTGGAATGGCTGTGACATTCACTGATGATAGTTCTCTTTTCTCGATGTGAGATGACTTGTGTGGCTTCAGAACTAAGTTGATGTTCTGACTTGCTGTGTCCATTGTACTGTAATAAATTTTCCTAAAATTAAAACTAAAATTAGGCAGAGTAGGAGTATGAGTACCCCTGATACAATCCAATGTTCAATGAACGGTGCATTTAGATATGCTTCTTGGAGTTGATGAAAGAGTTCTGTTGCTTTGTCTTTAAAAGTCTTTGTTGCTGGCGTTACTTCAGGCTCGCTTTGATCTTCAGAAAAGTTATCAAAATTGATGAAGGAGCCAGATGCATTTCTGTCAGTTGGTGGAATTGTTTTTTCAATTTTCCTTTCATTAGCATATTCTGATGCTACATCATTGTAGACTGGTGTTTGTTGACGAACTGTTTCAATTTGGGTTTCAAGAGGCACAACTTCCATGTCATTGTTGTTGCAATGACACTTTTCTATTCACTGTAGGTTTATCAAATGTGATTAGTCTTTCAGTCTGAACCTCTTGGATTGTAGCAAATTTTGGTATTCTGCTATTTCTTGGGAGTCCACTGGGCCTACTACTTATTATTGGCCACATGATTGTGGTTTTACCAGGTCGATGGATACAACTCGGTTCTCCTTTTTACCAGCAAGGGCGGGTAGTACAACTGATCTTGTTCCGTTGATTGCTAAGACAGGTACTGCTTTTCTGTAAGAAGGCCCAAATTCCTTCTTCACCGCTACTTTCTCTCTGACCGGATCCCCAATCTTTGGAATCCAGACAGGTCTTGCTGGGAGAGGCGGTGTGTCTTCAGTGGTTGTTGGCTGCTGGTTTAACTTTATGTTGCTCAGGGCTTTTCTTGTTTCATTTAAGTCCTGTAAAACAGTCAAACGACCTTTGATGTCAAAGCATTTTGTCTTATCTTTTACCACTGAAGCATGATGACTATCTAAGTCCTGAACATACATTCTAGTTCCGAACAATAGTTCGTACGGGCTGAAACATTTTAGAGAATTTCTTGGCAAGTTATTTAGACTACGTTGGACACTTGTTAAATGTTGGACCCACCCATCACCCGAACCTAATACCTTTGCCGTTATAGATTGCTTTATGTCTCGGTTTTTTCTTTCCACAACCCAGTTTCCCTCAGGATGGAAGGGACAAGAGGACCGCAACCCAACGCCCATGCTGGTCATGGCCTCCTTATAAGCTCGAGAGCTAAAAGCAGGGCCCTGGTCAGAATGAAGCATGGCAATTGCGTATGTGCCGATAAAGACTCGCAAATCTTTTATAACAGTTCTGGCGTCAGCCGAGCGCTGGGGCCACATTTTTAAGTGAATATAGTCTTAAAAGTAATTAATAGGACGCTGGATTACATATATAGATAGCCTTCTGCTACCTACAGAAATGGCCATGGCATTACTCCGGTTGGCTCGTTACTGCGGTCGCTGTTGCAGTCTGGACAGCTCTTCGCAAATTTATAATGTTGCGGCCACCAGTATTCTGATTGTAATTCTGTCAGAGATTCCTTCATCTGTTTGTGCCTTGGACCTTCACCCATGTGTGCGTCTGCTATTAATAAGATTCTCCGATTCGTGTTTGGAATTACCTTATCCCCCACTTCAGGGATTCGAGCAAAAGGAACGGAGTTTGCATCACTTACGTATGTATAATTGAGTGGATAGTTCACAGGTAGTGCTGCACAGTTGCCTTTTGAAGACGTTTTTACCGCCAGCATGGTTTCCCCGTCTATGTATTTTTCTGAATGCTTTTTTGTGGCTACGGAAGCCGGTTTAGTTGCTTCCGCTGTGGCTGTATTAGCCAATGAATTCCCTGCAACGTGAACGCCATCACGTTGATGACTCCGAGTGTGTATCACATGAGTCTTTTGTAGTTCCTTTTGTAAAAGAACTACCTGTTTACAAAGCATTTTATGCTTGATTGTGGCACCTGTGTCATCTTTGTAATCATGTTGAACCCAGTTCTGCAAAACCTTATTGTAAGATTTGACGCAGAAATGCGAATCGCACACTATTAGTGTCGGGAATTCACGTTCTGCATTTTCAAGCGCCATCTTTAAATATCTGATTTCAGCTCGCTGAGCCAAACAGTTTCTCAATGATTCAGTTTTTGTAATTTTCTGTCTGAATTTACCGCAGAGCCAGCGACCTTTAACAATCGTGCAGGCTGCATTGTAGGATTTATCATCTACATTGTAGTGCTGTACAAATCTGTCTGTATAGATTATACAAGAGTACTGTTGGAGAGGCAGAATTTCGATTGCCAGAGGATATTCTTCTTCATATTTTAAATCATTCAGTTTTTTCATGTTCGGGACAAAATAGTATGTCACGTCTTCTGCAGCTAGAGAATTTTCCCACTGTATCCATTTTGGATCTAGTGCCACTATTTTGGGATTTACTGGGCTGAATAGTGCCTCGAAGGCTGATTCTGCTGTGAAAACAGTTATTCTTTTGCCTTGGGCTAGGGCTCGTTCTTTTGCTACAGTAGTTTGAACTGCCTTTACAGTATTTTCTGTAAGACTGAATGTTTTTTCCGCTTGTGTGTACAAGTGTGATTTGTATGCTATTGGTACCGATTCTCCCTCATTAGTGGTCAGGTACGTGAATCCGCATCTTCCGGGGGTGACCCGGATTACAAGGTTGCGTGTATTGTCACGTGTTTCTAATTTTGTTTTAGCTAACATGTCTGTTTGCAGTGATCTCAAAATTTCTGTGTGTTTTTGAGTCCAGTTGATTGGTTTAAAATCAGGTTTTAGTAATTCTTAGAGAGGTTTAACCCTCTCTGCATAGTTTAGAATGTAAGTTCTTCCGAAATTCAGGAAGCCTAGAATCGATTGTAAGTTCTTCAGCGTTTTTGGTGCTTGGAGTACAGCGCACTTCTCTAAGAAGTTGTCTGCGAGGCTTTTTCCTTCACTTGATAATTCGTATCCTAAAAATAAGACAGTTGGATGGGCAATTCGTGACTTTTTAAAGTTGAATTTGTAACCCTCTGCTGCGAACCCAAGTATTATGGTGTTCACTCTTTTCAAGTTAGTATCCAAGTCGTCGTCTGTGAGATAAATGTCATCGACATAAGATAATGCCTGTCGCGATTGCAAGCAGCGCTACAACTATTTCGCGCCACTAACCTGAGAACGTCTGGATCAGCAGGAACGATGCGATGAATGTCCTTCTGACTTATCTGAACACCACACCCAGGGGTGTCTCGGGGAACACCTCCTGAATGGGTATTTGCGAGAAGCCGGGAGGATAAGGCGTAGGGGGGCTCACGGATCAATGGCAGGGTCCTCGGGGTCTGATACGGCAGAATCCGTAGTGAAGGGATGTACTGCAGCGTGGAGAAATAAAGGACAGGTATAAGTCCCGGTTCCACAAAAAGTACACTTCCTTCCCCGACCCCAAGCCCTGGCACTTACCAAGGAACACTTCAGATGTTCTCTAAAGGAGAAAACAATGTGTTCCACCTTCCTCTGTGAGGGGCCGGATGGGAGAAAGTTATTCGTCACTCTCTCGTAAGGGCGGTATCCTCTTAGTCTCGGCTTACCCCGAGGATCACGGAAAAGTATTATTTGCTTCCTCAATACGGCTTGAGAAACAAAGAAATATCTATTGCGCACTCTACCAAGCTACACACTCAAACACTTGGTAATCGGAATGCGCATCTGGATGCTATCAGGGTCTCGGACAAACAAAATAAACAGGGAGTAGAAGAACGATCCCGTTCTCCTAGGTATACTTGCAGTTGGTCGGAAGTTACTTCACTCCATTGACCACGCTGGCTCTTGATCGGAAAAGAAAGGCTTGAACTAGACTGGCCGCGCAGGCTCTTGATCGGCGATGATTTCCTGAGGCTGAACACGCAGGCTTTTGGTCGGCGATGATGTCCTCGAACGCACTCCGGCGGGGATCACCATCCGCAACGAATACACCAAGAAAACAATTGTCAAGCGCCGATCTGTTTCCAAGGAGGAGTTATATAGGCTCCGCCTTCTTTCCTTTTCTCCAGAACCGTTTGGCCTTCTGGGACATGTAGTTGAAAGGGATCCCTCGTACTTGTTTCCTTTTCCTACTTTCTTTCGCTGCGGCTGTGTAGGCGATCATGACAATGCCTCATCATCATATATTTGTAGTAACTCTGTTACTCTGGCTGAGAATAATCCTGAGCTATTCTTGAATCCCTGCTTTCCGGTGCAATATTTTAACAAAAGAACCCATTAGAGATGTCTAATGTTGTTTTGTATTTTTTGCGAACTATATTATTCATTAGTGTCGCACTGTGCGAATTTTGTACAGCAAATGTTTTGCAACATGAGTTAAGGTGTCTGTAGTCCAAGACTAGACGATATGAATCGTCTGGTTTGGAGACAGCAAACAAAGGATTGTTCATTTGAGAGGTGCATGTTTCGATCACCCCTTGGTATTCAAGTTGATCTAAGATCTCCCTGACCTGTGTTTTAGCTTCTTGCTTAATTGGGTACTGCCTTTGTGCAGTAGGTTGACATTTTAACTGGATTTTGTGAGGAGGAGAGTCCTCATCCCATCCTACATGATTCTTATATAGTGCAGGAGCTTGAGCTACTGCCCATTTTCTTGCATATATATATTTAGTGTGAATTGGAATATGATTTGAGAAGGCAGGCATAATAATTTCTTCGCCATGAGGGCACTCCCTGCAAACTCTGGGGGCCAATCTTTCTCAGCTAACAGGATGTCATAGCCCTTTGAGAGGTTATCCCAAAACAGACCCCTTATTTTCCTAGTCTTATCTCCCTCTATACGCAATGTTATTTTGTATATTTTATGAGATTCGCTAACTCTGGTATCTGCAGTTTCCATTTGAATGTATTTATTTGTGTCCACTGTCTCCAGATGATTCATCAGGATCTTGCGAGCTATGCTGATTTCTGCTGCGCTGTCTAGCATCGTCTGTGCCCACTCTCCATTTTTCAGCTGTGTCCTCAGTATCCTCGGCATGTTTGATTACTTTAATACTGGCTACCTTCTTTCTTGGAAATTGTAATTTTTTACTTTGAGCAGGTTCCTTGTCTTTGAACTTGGTGTGCTCTTCCCTTGGATCTGACCATCCTCTTCTTTCCGATTTCTGCGAAAAAGATCGAGAGGGACGTGTATCAATATCTTGATATCTATCAGGCTTTTTCAAATTATCCCTATTTCTAAGGTTGTATCTCTTTTCAGAGGGCTCCCTTTGGGGAGACTGGTGTTCTCAATTTGGAGTTCTTTCTCTTCGCCGAGGCGACCTTCCTCTGGACTGGAAATCTTTTTCTTTGGGAGTGGATTGTTTATTTCCATCCCAGCTCTTTTTAGGAGTGTTTAGATTATTTTTAATAAATAATTTTTCAGGATTTTCAAGTAGTTGGGGTTTTACTGGTTTCCCACCCAAACTATCTCTACCTAGTTCTTCATAGCATTTCTCTATGATTCTGGCAAGCTCAAATGGTTGATCTGTTATATCTGTTTCTTTCAATTTTTGGCAGATCGCCACTGATGCTGCTTCTCCTTTTATGTTGGCTAATAATATAGCCGAGACCTGCTTGAAGTCTTTCAGTAATTTCATACCAAGAGTTAAAGCAGGTTTTGGACCGTATTCATTCAGAATTTGTTTTAGTACATCTGGTATTACCACCATGGATGGAACACCATGTGTTTTTGTATAAATGGAAGCACAGACTGTGCCCCAAGTGTCACAGTCCTCCACATGTGGTGCGACCCCCATTGGAAGGCAGATAGTCAGAATTCTGTGTTTCTCAATAGGGGTAGTTTTCGGGAATACTGCCTCTATTTGAGTTATTTTCTGTGCCAGCCAGAATGGAATTTGTTCCCGTTTTGCGGGTGTTTTCCCCAGACATGAATGTATGTTCTGTGGTGTCATTTTATTTGTGTTCCCCTGATGAGGGGTCAGCTGTGGAATATTAACAGCTGGTTGGACTGTTGCAGTCCGTATTACATATTGGACTAATTGCTTGTGAATTTGAATCAATAATTTTAGCTGTGCTAAAAGTTCTTCGCATGACATTTTTTCAATGTCTGGATGTGGTGTGTAGCTGGCTAGAACCGGCCACGTTGCTCCTGGTCTACCTAATGGACCGAGCCTGGTGATGTGATCATTATGTTTTAGGGCGCCTTTAAACCAGAGCAGGTGCTCTTGGTAATTTAGTGGTATTTCAATATCCTCGAAAGGAGTATATTCATCCGGTGGTTCCTCTATTTTGTAATAGTGGAATTTGTGGTTTTGTAGCGTTTGCCGCTGGAAAGTATATCCATGAATAGAATACCTGTGTCTGCCGATATTCGTGTGCCTCTATCACGAAAATGACTGTACCACCTCGTGATGTCAGTCCGTTTTCTATAAGTTTTAAAGTTATAGTTTTTCTTATGTTGACCGGAATGAGGATAGCATTCTGGTCATTCTGTAGGAGACTCGTGTCATCCTCTATTAGTTGGGCTGCTAATATAGCAGCATCCCTATCATCATCACTGTCTGGCATTTTACTGTCAGAAAGGTTTTTTGTTGCAGATCAGGTTTCAAGGAGACAAAGATTAGGTGCACAATATTTTGGAACACTGTATCCTTCAACCAAAAACTCTACATAGGAATCTCTTCCTACTAAGTTCCGGCGGACAATAACCTTTCACCCACTCCAGACGTCTATTGGAGTATTTACGGGAGAAAGGGTCTGTGTGAAAAAGCACGACTGAGTTACTCTAACGTCTTGCTTTAGTTTTATCTCCTTACCAAACGTTGGGGGCCATGTAGTGTAGTTCCTATTTTCCCTATAGGCCCTGCGCATTGGAATAACATAAACAGCAGGGTAGACGTAGGACTGAGGTCTTCTAGGTCTCTACTGACTATGTTAGACTTAATTTAGGTTTGCTCCAGCTAGCTCAGAGGTCACTGGAAACTTTCTTGAAGTAGTGAAGTAGTGTGGCTCACTGGTTAGAGGCGGCAGACCCGAGAGCAGAGGACGGCCCGGGACCAGGGTTCGATTCCCGGCGCGGCAGGTTTCTGGACCAGGGTCAGCGGACTCGATAATTCTCTCACCTCGGTGCCCACTCTGATCAGCGATCACACTCGGCAACTCTGGGCATTAGCTTGCCTCATCTTCACTAACGGCCCCACCAGACCGCCGGGGATGCCTGGTCTCACCCTGGAGATACCCATTAAGGGACCATCTCTCAGGGAAGCTAGGAAGGGTTTCGCAGCGGTCGAAGCGCCTTGGGACCCTCCGGGTAAGTAGTGCGCTATATAAATGCCTATACATTTACATTTACATTTACTGAATAGGAAGTGATCAGCTTCCCTGGCTCAGACAAGAAGGGATTCAGCTTCCGACAACCGCATAAACATGACAACTTTGCTCCCTCAGAATAAGAGTCAATCTCTAGAGTCGTGTGAAACAATAGACAGCTATTTCACTCAGTCAGTTGTGCAGATTTAATTTCACCAGGGTGCAGAGAATAGAGAGACGGGCGTTTTCAGTAAAAGACATTTATTGAGCAGTCTTCCTTGTCATGCAAGAGAAATGAATTGCCACAATTGCAAGACTTGTTATAACGTAAAGTGCTTACAGTAAAAGGAGTACTACGAAATAATACTGTAAAAGCATTGATATGGTTTCTTAGCCATAAGACACTTTGAAATGGATAAAATATATATACATATATACATAAGCTAACGTGCTCAACTGGTGCTTCTAAAATACGCCTACCCCGGTGTACCTGACCTAAGCCTAATACGTGGGAAGGAGTAAGTAAGTAGCAGTTTAAGTTAAGTAGGTTTTTGTTGCCAAGGATCTGTTCAAGAATTCTCTCTAAGGGTTTAGTCAGCACTGTACCTTGGGAATAGAATGTAGGAGGTCTGGTATCTCCCTCTCAGGACTAGATATTCCAGTCACCCGCAAGCGTAGGCTGGAAACGCCGGAGCTGGATTTTCTCGGCAGGAGAAAAGACAGCGTCTTTCTCAGTGCGTCAAAGAGGAGGGGCAGCGTCCGTGGGCTTCTCGCTTCTGCTGGGCTCTCGGAAAGTAGATTAGCTGCTCTGCTCCAGAATCACCACCGCGTATTTGCTTAAGGCAGCGTTGGTATGTTTATACCTGAAAGGTGCGAGTTTGACGTAAGGTTTGGACATAAGACGTCAATAAAGATGTCACTAAGAACTGGTCGCTCTTACAGTGCTCGCAGGAGTTCTATTACAAATCAAAGCAAGCGGGGCTTTCCCAGGTTGCTGGGGGTTTGGTGTGTCGAAAGAACTCCGTGTGCTCTCTGGGAATCTAAGGAAGTAGCTTCTGCTGTGTCATGGACTGCAGAGGCGATTTACTGAAA
Source organism: Lissotriton vulgaris (assembly GCF_964263255.1). Classification (NCBI taxonomy): domain Eukaryota; kingdom Metazoa; phylum Chordata; class Amphibia; order Caudata; family Salamandridae; genus Lissotriton; species Lissotriton vulgaris. Next base: position 1,164,603 of record NW_028243049.1, on the reverse strand, counting down.
ATATGGCTCTGAATATTATGCCATTATAGGGATATGTATTGATTATAGCCGTATAGGGGCATAAGGTCACAATATTGAATCGGGTTTCTAGATAAAACACATCACCCCGACCTAGCACCAAACGAAAGACATTAAGTCAGATACCATGGTAAGGTAGAAAAAGACAAAAAGCAGACATGTATTGGCAGCAGAGATATTGCAGGTATATTACTGGTTGTGATGGAATCTCTATAATAAATGCTGCAATCTTCCAACAAATGTTTGAACCATCCCTAGGAATGTGGCAAAGATAACTTAACAAACAGAAAAGTAAAGACAGGAGTTGGAACTTAAGCTTCTCCAGTGTAAACTGGAAAGTACTGTCAAAAGGAGTGTGAATGGAGCTACATTTGTTATATTTTCCTTTTTCTTGGTTATAGAGGATAGATCAGACTGTGAAAACAGTCCTACTATCTTGCAAATTGAAATATCAGGAATCCTCAGAAGCTTACAAACTACAAAGAAGAAGCTTCTAGTCTGCAATACCAAAACCCATGTTTTTTTTTTTTTAAAGGTAATAATGATAATCTGGTTAGACCTTCAACAGTGAGGTTTTTTTTTTTTTTTAATCCCACCTGTAAGAACTATAACAATTTTTTTTTGAATTTAAAAAAAAATAAAAAATAAAAAATTGATATAAAATCGTGCTCTTTTCAGCTACCAGATGCCCAACCTAGCCGTCCTGTACAATCAATCTAACAAATAGAAATAGAGGTAAGATCTTCTATATCCAATCTACTGACAATAGGTACAGAAGTAGCCAGTCTAAGGACCCCAATATAGTCAGCCAACGACCATAGAAACTGCATTTTCTCCTTTTGCTTCTTAACAAATAGTCACCTTAGAAATCAATGAATAGAACCTGAGAGTTATTTGCCCGTCTCGGTTTATTCTCACAAAACTAAAAGAATCATTGTCCTTCTAGCTCACCTACAATCTGAATACACCCAGCAACCTGAATAAGGAAATAAAGAATCCATAAACAATCAATATAAGTAAGTCAAACCATAAGCCACCGCAAAATCTTAAAACCAGAGTAAGAAAGAAATCTGACTGTTAATATTGTATTAAACTTTTTCCATTATAGTACAAAGTGAATAGAAAAGCCCCGCTCAACCTTGAGGACACTCATCGATAAGCCTTACAGAATAGAACAAAGGCCCTTAGAACAACTAAGTAAGTGCAACATTCACTCACCAAATCGTTCAGGTTTGAGTGCTAATCCTGTATGTACAGTTTTTGTTAATTGCATGGAAAGGATGTTTTAATTAAATCACCCTGTTTTGCGATGTACCTTAAGACAAAGAAAGGACGCAGATAGAGATTATAAGACAATAAGTCATAGAACCAACCGAACTATAGTGCGAAGAGAGTTTACTAAAGCTTAAGAGGTCATTAGTACTAGAATGTAAAGCTAATAAAAATATTTGTTATCTGTACTTCCACATAGATTGCTTTTAACGGTTCAAAAAGCATTGTACTGAAGAAGGTGTTCAAGCCACTTCACCGAAACGCCGCGTCGACAATGATTGTGCTTTTTTCCTTTTTATAAAAAATGTATCATGTTTTTATTAATTGAATGTAATGATTTATTCTTATGTAATGTCAATGAATGTAAAAAATTGTTTAAAATACAATCATAATAAATGAAAGTTTTTTCAACTAAGAATCATTCTAGTACATTATCTTTTGACCTCATACTTCTTTACTTTTTACCTTGTGTGTTAGAAAATTGTGTTGATAATCCATAGAAATATTGTGACATCTTCCAGTATAAATTGTAAATTTGTTACCATATGGGGTGCCTCATAGCAAACTAGACCTCTAATTAGGTTGCAAGATAGTAGGACTGTTTTCACAGTCTGATCTATCCTCTATAACCAAGAAAAGGGAAAACTTTCTTTTTTCAACTGACCTCAGACCCATTCCCTTTTCGATAAGAAGGGTGTCTCCTTAAAATATTTTGACAGCTACATTTGTTATATACTTCCTGAAGCGTTACCTTTATTATATACTTCCTGGACCTTTACCATTATTATATACTTCCTAGAGCGTTACCTTTATTATATACTTCCTGGAGCGTTACCTTTATTATATACTCCTTTATTATATACTTGCTGGAGTGTTACCTTTATTATATACTCCTTTATTATATACTTCCTGGAGTGTTACATTTATTATATACTTGCTGGAGTGTTACCTTATTTATATACTTCTTGGAGTGTTACCTTTATTATATTCTTCCTGGAGCGTTACCTTTAATATATACTTCCTGGAGCGTTACCTTTATTATATACTTCCTGGAGCGTTACCTTTATTATATACTTTCTGGAGCGTTACATTTATTATGTACTTCCTGGAGCGTTACCTTTAATATATACTTCCTGGAGCGTTACCTTTATTATATGCTTCCTGGAGTGTTACATTTATTATATACTTCCTGGAGCATTACCTTATTTATATACTTCTTGGAGTGTTACCTTTATTATATTCTTCCTGGAGCGTTCCCTTTAATATATACTTCCTGGAGCGTTACCTTTATTATATACTTCCTAGAGCGTTACCTTTATTATATACCTCCTGGAGCGTTACATTTATTATGTACTTCCTGGAGCGTTACCTTTATTATATACTTCCTAGAGCGTTACCTTTATTATATACTTCCTGAAAGGGTTTTATTCATAGTTTTCTTTGTCATGTAGCCTTGAAAGTGTTACTGCTGTTATACAATTCCTAAAACTGAAGTGACAGCAACACATCCTGATCTATCTCTTCTTACACAATCCCTTCTTTTTTAACCCCTTCGCCGCGGAGTTAATTCCACCGCGGCGCTGGGGGAGGGAGGGTGACTGGCCACACCCGTTTCCATGGAATGCTCAGCACAGCAGGGAAATTATCCCCACGTGTGAGCGCCACGCGGATCATGACAAGCTCAGCTCGTCTGGAGCACAGCGCAACCGTGCCTCATAACGAGCTGAGCTCATCATGAGCACGGGAGGGGTTAAATGAAATCTTAGCCATGTGCATCTTCGTAAAGCCGTACCTCTAGCAAGTGGGCACTCCATGTGTGCTCTTTCTGTACTAAATTACTGTGTGAACACCGAAAAATCACCTCCTTTTCTGAATTAAGTAAAATGTGACATGTTCTATAGAACATTTAGTTAAATATCTGTGTATGGTGAAATATCTCTTGGTAACTTTCGTAAATGGTAAGGACCAGATGTCTTTTACAACTAGTTAAGTATTGTGTATTCACATGCTCTTACATTTCCATTTAGTGATTTTAAATCTCTTTACATCCCATAGGAAAACAGCCTTGAATGATCGTGAATAATGACAGTAATCGTGAAAATCTGAAAAAAAGTGGTTTGAAAAAAAGAGCTCCAATATTTAGGAAAAGATCTGCATAAAGACAGAGGAACATGAACATAAACTGGTAGATCCTGGAAAAAGCAGTTCAGAGCAATTTGGTGGATGTAAGAGTCTGAGCTGTGCACCTCCACGCAACAGGATAAGAAATGACCTCTAGAAAATTAAGGCAACAACACTGACAAACCACTTCCTGTATAAACAGGCCTCTACCACCAGCTTTGATCATGTGTTCGGTATGAGGTAGATACAGCATTACTCTGCTTCCTGTACTGATGGCAGACCACCATTCAGCACGCTAGGTGTATTGTAAACATTTTCTATCCAAACCACAGGCCAAACCACAGGAACAAGAGAAAAGCACAAGGGAGTGGAGCCAGACAACTGAAGGCTAAAGGAAAGAGAGGGTCTCTGATCTACAACAGACTGTCCCAATTTGCTTCGACCAAAAGGAAGACTGATCTTCACTCATAAACATGTGAAACCATTCCGCAATCTAAAAACATAACCACCTACAAAGAAGCTTTACTTGCCACAATTATAATATATGTAGTTGGTGAGTCTTGTATTTCATTGTGAAATCTGAAATCAACCATCCAAAATACCACACACATACAAGGAATGTGTGAATAACACAAGTGCTTTATCAACCATGTTAGCTCCTCAGGAAACGCAGTCATGGGATGCAGACAAATATAAACCCGACCCAGAGACACTAACCAAGAAAGAGAAATTATACACAAGCAGCAAGAGCTTTAGTTTATGATCACTACTAAAGAGCCATCAGCAAACACACGCAGGAAAAGCAACGTGCAATTGCAATGAATGTGTGAAGAACTTTAGTCAGTTAGCACTCCTAAAAGATCATCAGCGAACACACATGGGGGGAAAACCGTACCATTGCACTGAGTGTGTGAAGAGCTTCAGTCGGTTATCACAACTCCAAGTTCATCAGCGAACACACACAGGGGAAAAACCATACCATTGCAATGAATGTGGGAAGGCATTCAGTCAGTTATCAATTCTTCAAAGACATCAGCGAACACACACAGGGGAAAAACCATACCATTGCAATGAATGTGGGAAGGCATTCAGTCAGTTATCAATTCTTCAAAGACATCAGCAAACACACACAGGAGAAAAACCATACCATTCTAGTGAATGTGTGAAGAGCTTCAGTCAGTTATCACACCTTCAAAGACATCAGCAAACACACACTGGGGAAAAACCGTACCATTGCACTGAATGTGTGAAGAGCTTCAGTCATTTATCACAACTCCAAGATCATCAGCTAACACACATGGGGGAAAAACCGTACCATTGCACTGAGTGTGTGAAGAGCTTCAGTCGGTTATCACAACTCCAAGTTCATCAGCGTACACACACAGGGGAAAAACCATACCATTGCACTGAATGTGTGAAGAGCTTCAGTCATTTATCAAAACTCCAAGTTCATCAACGAACACACACTGGGGAAAAACCATACCATTGCACTGAATGTGTGAATAGCTTCAGTCATTTATCACAACTCCAAGTTCATCAGCGAACACACACAGGGGAAAAACCATACCATTGCAATGAATGTGTGAAGGCATTCAGTCAATTATCACAACTCCAAGTTCATCAGCGAACACACACAGGGGAAAAACCATACCATTGCACTGCATGTCTGAAGAGCTTCAGTCAGTTATCACACCTCAAAAGACATCAGCAAACACACACTGGGGAAAAACCGTACCATTGCACTGAATGTGTGAAGAGCTTCAGTCATTTATCACAACTCCAAGTTCAACAGCGAACACACTCTGGGGAAGAAAAACCATACCATTGCAATGAATGTGTGAAGAGCTTTAGCCTGTTATCAAATCTCCAAAGACATCAGCGAATACACACTGGGGAAAAACCATACCATTGCAGTGAATGTGTGAAGAGCTTCAGTCGGTTATCACAACTCCAAAGACATCAGCGAATACACACTGGGGAAAAACCATACCATTGCAATGAATGTCTGAAGAGGTTCAGTCAGTTATCAATTCTTCAAGTTCATCAGCGAACACACACAGGAGAAAAACCATACCATTGCACTGAATGTGTGAAGAGCTTCTGTCGGTTATCACACCTACAAAGACATCAGCGAACACATACTGGGGAAAAACCATACCATTGCAGTGAATGTGGAAGTAGTTTTAGTGATTCCTCAAATCTCAGGATTCATCAGCGAACACACACAGGGGAAAAGCAATTACAGTGCTGTGAATGTGCGAAGAGCTTCAGTGGGTCCTCAGACCTACGAAAACATATTCGAACACACACTCAGGAAAAACCATACCATTGCAATGAATGTGTGAAGAGATTTAGTCAGTTATCAAATCTTCGAAGACATCAACGAACACACACAGGAGAAAAACCATAGCATTGCAGTGAATGTGTGAAGAGCTTCTTTCAGTTATTGGCCTACAAAAACATAAATGAACACACACTGGGGAAAAGCCATTCCAATGCAGTGAATGTTTAAAGAGCTGTAGTGGGTCATCAGACCTACAAAAATCAGTAAATCAGTCAGTCAATCAATCAATCAATCATTTGTTAAGCGCCCCTCATACCCAAGAGGGTCTCAAGGCGCTGGGGGGGGAGGGTGGGGGCCGCTACCGATTGAACAGCCAGGTCTTTAGTATCCTCCTGCAGGTCAGCAGGTCTTGGGTCTGTCGTAGGCTCAGTGGGGGGTGTTCCATGTCTTGGCAGCGAGGTGGAAGATGGATCTCCCGCCGGTGGTTGTTCTTCGGATGTGCGGGACGGTGGCGAGTGAGAGGTCGGCGGAGCGTAGCTGGCAGTTGGGGGTGTAGAAGGAGAGCCTTCTGTTGAGGTAGGCTGGGCTGGTCTTGTGGAGTGCCTTGTGTGCGTGGGTGAGGAGCTTGAAGGATATCCTCTTGTTGACGGGAAGCCAGTGCAGGTTTCTCAGATGGGGGGTGATGTGGCTGTGTCGTGGTACATCGAGGATCAGTCATGCTGAGGCGTTTTGGATGCGTTGTAGTCGATTGATGAGCTTGGTCGGGGCTCCTGCGTAGAGGGCGTTTCCTTAGTCGAGTCTGCTACTGATGAGGGCCTGGGTGACTGTCTTTCTTGTATCTGTTGTGATCCATTTGTAGATCTTGCGGAGCATGCGGAGGGTGTTGAAGCAGAAGGAGGAGACGGCGTTGACTTGCTTGGTCATTGAGAGCGTTGAGTCGAGGATGTGCGTGGTCGGTGGGGGCGGGGCTGCCCCCAGTGCCATTGGCCGCCAGGAGTCGTCCCAGGCTGACGGGTTGGAGCCGAGGATGAGGACCTCTGTCTTGTCCGAGTTCAGCTTCAGACGACTGATCTTCATCCAGTCGGCGGCGGCCTTCATTCCTTCATGGAGGTTGGCTTTGGCGGTGATGGGGTCCTTGGTCTGGGAGATGATCAGTTGAGTGTCGTCGGAGATTATGTTGAGGTTGTGCTGTCGGGCGACGTATGCGAGCGGGCCATGTAAATGATAAACAGTGTCGGGCTGAGGGAGGATCCTTGGGGTACGCCGCAGATGATCTCGGAGGCTTCGGAACGGAACTGGGGGAGGCGGACGCTCTGGGTTCTGCCGGAGAGGAAGGAGGTGGTCCATTCCAGAGCCTTGTCTTGCATCCCTGCGGCATGGAGGCGTGCACGTAGTGTGCAGTGGCAGACGGTGTCGAAGCTGGCTGAGAGGGCTCCCCATTGCAGTTTCCCCATTTTCTAGCAGGGTCCTGATGTCGTCGGTGGCTGCGATGTGGACGGTCTCTGTGCTGTGGTTGCTGTGGAACCCTGACTGGGAAGGGTCCAGGATTCTGTTCTCTTCGAGGTATCTGTTAACGATTTTCTCGATGACCTTGGCTGGTAAGGGGAGTAGAGAGATGGGTCGGAAGTTCTTGAGGTCTCTTGGTTCTGCTTTGGGTTTTTTGAGTATGGCGTTGATCTCAGCGTGTTTCCAGCTCTCTGGGAAGGTCACGGTCTCAAGGGAGAGATTGATGACGTTGCGTAGGTGGGGTGCGATTGAGCTTCTTGCTTTGTTGAAGACGTGGTGCGAAATGGGTCTGACGAAGAGCCGGAGTGGATTGTGCTCATGATCTTGATGGTGTCATCGACGCTCACGCTGGTCCAGGCTAGCAAGGGGACATGGTAGATGGTGTGCGGAGGGTCTGTTGTGTTGCTGTCTGTTGGGGCTGTCTCGGTGTTGAAGCTGTTGTGGATGTCTGCTATCTTGCGGTGGAAGAAGGTAGCGAGGGAGTCGCACAGGGCTTGTGACGGCGGGATGTTGTTGGTGTTGGAGCTGGCGTTCGAGAGTTCCTTCACGATGTTGAAGAGCTCCTTGCTGTCGTGTGCGTTGTTGTCGAGGTGGTCTTTGAAGGAGGTCTTCTTGGCAGCCCTGATGAGGTGGTGGTGGTTGCGGACGGCGTCCTTGTGTGCTGCGTGGCTGTCCGGAGTTTGTTCACTGTGCCATTTCCTCTCTAGTTTCCGGCAGGCTTGCTTGGAATGTAGGAGTTCTGGGGTGAACCAGCTGGCCCTCTTGCTGGTGTCTCTGTGGGCGGGGCTTCTTCAGCAGGGTGAGGGTGTTGGCACAGTCCTCGATCCAGCGTCTGAGGTTGTGGGCAGCGATGTCGGTGTTGGAGGGTTCGGTGGGTGGGCTGAGAGCGAGGTTTGCATGTCTACGATGATTTTGCTCCAGCAGCGGCGAGGGATCTGTTGGGTGCGGTGGTGTGTGGTGGGTTTCTGGAAGGTGAAGTGGATGCAGCGGTGGTCGGTCCAGAGGAGTTCGGTGGTGTGGCTGATGGAGACGTGCGGGCTTGAGGAGAAGACGGGGTCGAGCGTGTGGCCGGCGGAGTGGGTGGGCGTTGTGACGAGTTGTCTCAGTCCGAGGTTGGCAAGGTTATCGATCAGGGTTGTGGAGTTGTTGTTGTTGTTCTCAAGGTGAAAGTTCAGGTCTCTGCGGAGGATGTAGTCGGTAGAGGTCAGGGCGTGCGTGCTGATGAAGTCGGCGATGGAGTCGCTGAACTGGGGGCAGGGTGCTGGGGGTCGGTAGACGAGGGCGCCTTTGAGGGTGGAGTTGGGGTCTGTGTGGCTCTGGAAATGCATGTGTTCGGCGGTGCTGAGCGCGCTGTCTGTGCTAGTCGAGACCCTGATGCTGTTCTTGTGGACGATAGCCATTCCTCCTCCGACTCCGTTGGTGCGGTCTCTACAAGTACTCTTGTAGCCATCTGGGATGGCTATGGCATTGTCGGGTGCGGAGGAGGTGGTCAACCAGGTCTCTGTCAGGAAGGCGACGTCTGGGGAGATTGTGTTGAGCAGGTCCCAGAGCTCGACGGCGTGTTTACTTGCAGAGCAGGTGTTCAGTAGTATGCATCGGAGGTGGTCGAGGATTTTCTTGGTGGGTGGTCCGTCGGCTCTGTGGCTGGTGTAGCTGCAGTTCCAGCAGGTGAAGGGACTGTGTGTGCGTTTCGGGGTGACCTTGAAGCAATTGTGGGTCCGTCCAGGGTTGAGAGCGTGCAGAGTGCTGGCGTTGTAGTGGCGGCGGTCGTCGTGGCGGGTGCAGGGGCCAGGGGTTCTGGCGCTGGGCGAGGTCCAGATGTGGGTGGGCGCAGACGGGCTTGCCGCGAACCAGCGGAGCGACGGCGCAGAGGCCGGCATGTGTAGGGAGGTGGGAGTGAGGAGCAGCTGGGAGGCGGGAGGTGGGGGCTGCAAATGGGCAGTCAGAGGGGCGGAGCCGCAGGGGACGCAGCGGAGGGCCGGTGAGGGCGACGAAGGAAACAGAAGGCAAAAGGGCACAACAATTGAGGGGGAAATGAGTGGCACAGAGGGCAGAAAGGTCACAAGAATACAGTGGGAAATGAGTGGCACAGAAGGCAAAAAGGTCACAAAGGTCACAGTAAACGGGGGAAATGAGTGGCACAGAGGGCAAAAGGTCACAAGAAAGGGCAGAAGGTCACAATAAATGGGGGGAAATGAGTGGCACAGAAGGCAGAAAGGTCACAGAAATGCAGGGGCAGCTAAGCAACAGAAGGCAAAAACGGGCAGAGACACATGGGGGCCGCGAGGGGAGCAGAAGGAAAAACCGTGCTGAGAGATACGGGGCAGCGAGGGGGGAAGAAGGGAAACCGGGCAGAGAGACACAGGGGCATCCAGGGAGAGAACGGGCACAGGCGGTGCTGTGCGGAGGGGGAGCGATCTACCTGGAAGGGTCAAGGGTCGCTCTCCTCACCGCGCAGCGGCCAGCCTATATGGGGAGGTGGGAGGGAGGAGCAGCTGGGAGGTGGGAGGTGGTGGCAGCAAATGGGCAGTCAGGGGGGCGGGGACGCAGGGGACGCAGCGGCAAGGGGCGACAAAGCAAACAGAAGACAAAAAGGCACAACAATTGAGGGGGAAACGAGTGACACAGAGGCAGAAAGGTCCCAAGAAAGGGAAGAAAAGGTCACAAAAAACGGGAAACAAGTGGCACAGAGGCTAAAAGGTCACAAGAAATGGCAGCAAAGGTTACAAAAACGGGGGGAAACAAGTGGCACAGAGGCAGAAAAGTCCCAAGAAAAGGCAGAAAACGTCACAAAAAACGGGGGGAAACGAGTGGCACAGAAGGCAGAAAGGTCACAGAAATGCAGGGGCAGCTAAGCAACAGAAGGCAAAAACGGGCAGAGAGACATGGGGGCCGCGAGGGGAGCAGAAGGAAAAACCGTGCTGAGAGATACGGGGCAGCGAGGGGGGAAGAAGGGAAACCGGGCAGAGAGACACAGGGGCATCCAGGGAGAGAACGGGCACAGGCGGTGCTGTGCGGAGGGGGAGTGATCTACCTGGAAGGGTCAAGGGTCGCTCTCCTCACCGCGTAGCGGCCAGGCTATATGGGGAGGTGGGAGGGAGGAGCAGCTGGGAGGCGAGAGGTGGGGGCAGCGAATGGGCAGTCAGGGGGCGGGGCCGCAGGTGACGCAGCGGCAAGGGGCGTCAAAGCAAACAGAAGACAAAAAGGCACAACAATTGAGGGGGAAACGAGTGACACAGAGGCAGAAAGGTCCCAAGAAAGGGCAGAAAAGGTCACAAAAAACGGGGGAAACGAGTGGCACAGAGGCTAAAAGGTCACAAAAAATGGCAGAAAAGGTTACAAAAACGGGGGGAAACAAGTGGCACAGAGGCAGAAAAGTCCCAAGAAAAGGCAGAAAAGGTCACAAAAAACGGGGGGAAGCGAGTGGCACAGAAGGCAGAAAGGTCACAGAAATGCAGGGGCAACTAAGCAACAGAAGGCAGAAACGGGCAGAGAAACACGGGGCCGCAAGGGGAGCAGAAGGAAAAACCGGGCAGAGAGACACTGGGGCAGCGAGGGGAGCAGAAGGGAAACCGGGCAGAGAGAACGGGGGCAGCGAGGGAGAGAACGGGCACAGGCGGTGCTGTGCGGAGGGGGAGCGACCTACCTGGACATATTAAAACACACACTGGGGGAAAAACCACACTGTTTGCAATGAATGTTGAAGTAGTTTTAGTGTTTCCTCAAATTTCAGAAGTCATCAGCGAACACACACAGGGGAAAAACCATCTGATTGCAATGAATGTGGAAAAAAGTTTTAGTCGTTCCTCAAAATTAAGGAATCATCAGCGAACACACACAGGGGAAAAAACATTCAAGTGCAGTGAGTGTGTTAAGTGCATTAGTCAATTATCAGAAATACAAAGACAACAACGAACACACACAGGTGATAAACGACTACCACTGCAGTGAATATGAAAGTAGTTTTACTCGTTACTCAGCATTAAGGAACCATCAGCATACACACAAAGGTGATAAAACCCTACCACTGCAGTGAATGTGGAAGTAATTTTTTTGCCCCTTCAACATTAAGAAATCTCCAGCGAACCCACTTAGGGGAAACGCCATTCAAGTGCACCACACAAACACAAACAGGAGAGAAACCATACCATTGTAGTGGATTTGGAAGTGTTGTCGGAATAATTTACAGCTAACTGCAGAGATTAGTGGTAAAATCTATAAACACAGCACACATGAATATGTTTAACAAGCACAGACTGGAGAATATTTCTAGCTGATTTTGGTGTTTGGTCATTTTGTGCAATAACTCGTTCAATGACAGCTGCTAGAGAACAACGCCCAAAGGCACAAGAAGTCAAATTAGGAAATTGTGACCTGTAACTGAGAGTTAATGCTTGCAGCGCACAACATTTACCTCCGAAGCACTGACTTGGGAGACATGATGCTCATTTCACTCATCAAATGCATCTGTTAATGCACCCACCATAGTAGCACTTCCCCAGAGATGTCCAATATCAAGCTGGACCCTTGGGAAATTTGCTGGCTCACCACTGACTGTAAATGATTCACGGCCAGATTAATTTTATATGAATATATTTTAGGCCTTTCTTATTTACAGAGAATCAACCAACCAACTCCTAACTGGTGAAAGGACAGAATCTGTGCATGATGGTGAAAGTATTGATTGGAGAGAGAGCTGACGAAAAGTTTAATTCTTAATACGTTTCTGAAAGCTTGACAGTTAAGTAAAGAATCTTGAGCATTAAAGAATTCCAGCACTTACAGTCCAGAACTATCGACTCCCTACTTTACATTTGTTGAACCTTGGCCCTGGAAAAACAATCTGGATTCAGAAGTAAAGGAACACAAAAGATACTGATTTTTGATACAAATGATATTCAGGTTTGTTTTTACAAGTAAAAATAAACTCTTGTTTTATAAACTGCCGGTAAATGAATGGGCATAGAAAGTATGTGCTGCCTCGTGAGCAAGCAGTGAAACTTTGTGATGCAGTTGGGACGTCCTCCGACCACAAATAAGATGGATCGTAACATTCTGAATCATCTGTAAGGTGCTCTTGTGTTGCTGTAGCTGTCAAATAAACAGTGTTCTTATAGCCCAGACTTGCCTAGAGGAAGGAGTTCACCGATATAATATGCACATCAGAAGAGAGGATACATCTCCAGTAGCCAAAGATAGTAGAAATGAATGCTTTCCACCAAGTTCATTTTAACAAATTGTTAAGTCTAGGATGTTCTTCCTGCTGTCGACCATCATCATCATCACTACACCACCACACAGCCAGTCAGGAACAAGACTGCTCTTCAGCACACCCATCCTTATACATTACACACTACAGGGGTTTCCTCCAGGGCCAAACTCACTTTACTTTCACGTTAACAGTAACAAGTTCTAAACTGAACAAGTGGTTTGCATGGCCATTAGTGGCATAAGAAATTTGAAACCCAATACTTTATTAATCTGTATTAATAATACGTAACCAAACATCCAAACACCACCCATGTATGGACATCCAAGAGCCTTTAAAAACCACACTACAGACGTATGTACCCGGATCAAACTCAATTTATTGTAACATTAACATGAACAAAATTATGATACAGCAAGAACAATCATGAGGATATGAAATTTATACAATGATGACTAGATTTTACATATTAATACGAAATGTATGTTTTTAGATATGTAATAAAAAAAACATTTATTTGAATACATGGTATTTGACTACTGATTGTATAGGAGATCTTAAATGTGATTTATTCCCTAAACTATAAAGATAATTTGTGATGTCATCAAGAAGCCTAGTTTATTTGGCAATAGAGGGGTCAAATCTCAATAGCATGACTGCTTTCAGAAGGGAGTCTGGCACAGGTGCAATCATAGGGGACTATTCTCGCCAGAATGCCTTCTCTCAGACTGCGAGTTGTTTTTTTGGTCTCGGCCTGATCCAGCGCATGCGCTGGTCTAGCTGAGACATTTAGTAGCTGCTTAGAAAAGTGCTACTTTCCTGGCAACCAGCTTACTATCACGCGCACAAGAGCGCGCCCGCATGCGCGTAATAGCAAGCTAGTGGCCAGCAAGGTAGCACTTGCGGTGATGCGTCACCACTCGTGTTTTTTTTCATTTTGTGGCCGCGCGGCCAAATGTAGGTGCAATGCTGCAGTCCGCCTCCGCGAGAGTTCCCTAATCCAGCTCTTAGGGTCTGTCCGTATGGAGCCAATTTCTGCTAGAGCACCGCTCCCCTGCCATGCCACATGGAAGCCTTTCTTGTAATTTAGCCATCGCTGTGTTAAACACATATTTCCACATTAGCAGCCTTCCTCACTAGGAAAGTGGGGACTGTTTTAAGAGCTTCGTCCTTGTGAAAACTTCAAACTTATTTCCCCAATAGCAGTGGAAGCCTTCCCCTCAACAACCACCTTACAGGATGTTTGATAATGACATCACTCCACACTGTAGCGCCTCGCTCCTACTGGAACCCATTTCTGCTCTAAGCACATTCCCGAGAGTACTATTTCCGCGCATGACAGGGGGCGCCTTCTGGAAGTAATTCCCGCTGCACAGACACATGTTTGTTAAGACCATGTTGCCACACAGTGGGTTCCGCTCCGAGTAACTGCTGCAGGTTCGCTTGTAAAAACATTTTTTTTCTATTTTAAATAAATACGCGCATCTGTGAACGTAATTGTGTGTGGGGAGGGGTGGGGTGGTTATTAATCTTAAAACATTGGCAAGAACATTGTAATTATTGGCAAATCGTTCCGAACGGGTGCCACACATGAATGTCTTCTTACAGACGATGTTGTAAAGTTTTTAAGGTATACACAGTGTAGTGTTGCGTTACTCGTGCAAAGGAAACGCTTTAGAGCAGGTCGGCACACCAGCATAGGAGATGGACCGCATCTGTGCAAACAACACTACTGTCGTGTGCAGCTGCACCACAGACAACCAGCGGGTGACATTTGGCGCCATCAGAGAGGTGTGTGTGTGGTGTGTGCTCACACACACAAGCACGCATCTAGAAAGCCCCTCTTGTCCGTACACATGCATCTGCCTTTCCCTGGGTTGCACAGAAGTCTTTGCACACAGTCCCTGCATTACTATGTTGTTGGCACGCGCTTGCACACACATACAGCACACAGACCAACCAGGGCTGTTCACCAGCATCCACCCAAGCAGATGGCGTTCTGTCTGGTTCAGATAATAGCATCCTTTAGCATGCATCCAACACTCGGGTTTCACGAGTGTGTGCACTTACAGCATGCCGCCTTCGGACTGTTAACAAGTGTGTGCCTGCTCAGGCGGCGTGCATAACCTGCCATAATTGTGTAGAGCATTCTTTCAAGTCGCCACCCGAAATACTAGTACAAAATGGGAGGAAGGGAGTAATTACGTGAAAGCGTGTGAATAATAGCCAGTGTGCAGTAAACGGCTCCTCCGTTGCTACCGCAGGGTGGTAGAAGAAGCAAGCCGTTCATTGGCTGACACCAAATAGGCTCTAGCCTTGCATTCAGAGCGGGCACACACTCGCCACCCCTGTTTTCACAAGAGCATGCACCAGAAACCACACTTCTTGGGTTTTTCGTAAGTGAGTTCTGTAGTGTCGCGCTCTAGTCTTCGCGGTAGTACGCGATGACGTAGAGCGCGGCTGCCATTTTGGGAGCGCATTCCAGCACCCAGACCCGAGCGATCCGGACAGGTTCCCGGCGCACTGTTGTGAAAATTAATAAATACTTCAAACCTTTCCCCAGTCGTGTGCGCTTCATTCAGGTGGCTCCCCTCATCATTACAAGTTCCATGGACTGTTCGGGAGAATGAACTCATCCTGGTGGCGTCCAGAGATATTTAATGAATGCATATACATGCGTCTTGCGTGAGTGTAAGAACACACGCAAAGCATCCTTAAGGGGGTTCAATGATGTGTGCTGACACAGGAGGAGTCCAGGGGTACAGCCCGCACCCCTCATTGGTGCTAGACTGATTGTGCATACTCCTGCGTTCTGGTGTTGTCTATGAGGTTGTCCTCACTTGCTTTGCATCCAGGAATGACACTTTATGAAGTGTACGCTCACGCGCTCATCATAATTGCTTTGTTCACAAGAGGGTGAACCCCGCCCAGCATCAGTCACTTGCACTGAACACTTTGCCTCCCCTCTACACCGAGCGAGCGGTTGTATGAGTGCGATCCTTGGTTCTCGTGAGTGAATGCTCATCGAGTGAGTATCCTGGTGCAATGTATGAGTCGGTGAGTTCACAACTATCACGGAGAGTGTGTGCTAACCCAATCAGCAGCCCAATGCCCTTCATGTGTGCGTTCTCACATGCCCTGAGTCGGGGAAGTCTCACCTGAACTTTTCTTTGGCTGTCACATGTGTGTGCTCTTACAAAAAACATCCCCCACTCCTCTGTGGGTGAGTACTGCATACATACATCCTCAGAGAGTCATTGCTGTGTGCAGAAACACTTCTACATTTACTGTTGTTATTTCATTTCCCGGCCAGGTGGCCAATGCTTGTTTTCTCTATTCAATTAATCAATCAATCAATCAATCAATCAGAGTACTTGTAAAGCGCGCTACTTAACCGTGAGGGTCTCAAGGCGCTATGGGGAGGGGGGGTGCTGCTACTACTCGAAGAGCCAGGTCTTGAGGAGTTGAGGAGTCTTCTGAAGGCGAGTAGGTCTTGGGTCTGCCGTTTGTGGGTAAAGAGGGTGTTCCAGGTCTTGGCGGCGAGGTCGGAGAAGGATCTGCCACTGGAGGTCGTTCGTTAGATGCGGGGGACAGTGGCGTGGGCGAGGCTGGCGGAGCGGAGCTGGCGGGTGGGGGTGTAGAAGCTGACTCTGCTGTTCAGGTAGGCTCGTCCGGCGTTGTGGAGTGCTTTGTGTGCATGGGTGAGGAGCTTGAAGGTAATCCTCTTGTTGACGGGGAGCCAGTGTAGGTCTCTCAGGTGGGGGGTGATGTGGCTGTGGCGGGGGACGTTGACGATCAGTCGGGTGGAGGCGTTTTGGATGCGTTGTAGTCGTCATAGGTGTTTGGCTGTGATTCCTGCGCAGAGTGTGTTGCCGTAGTCCAGTCTTGTGCTGACGAGGGCCTGTGTCACTGTTCTTCTTGTTTCGGTCGGGATCCACTTGTAGATCCTGCGGAGCATGCCGAGGGTGTTGTAGCAGGAGAAGGAGACTATGTTGACCTGCTTAGACTTGGAGGAGTCGAGGATGAATCCTAGGTTGCGTGCATGGTCAGTGGGTGTTGGTGCTGTTCTCAGTGTGGTCGGCCAACAGGAGTCATCCCAGGCTGAGGGGGTGGGTCGGAGGATGAGGACCTCCGTCTTGTCCGAGTTCAGCTTCAGACGGCTGATCCTCATCCAGTCGGCGGCGTCCTTCATTACTTCGTGGAGGTTGGTTTTGGTGTTGTGTGGGTCCTTGGTGAGAGAGAAGATGAGCTGGGTGTCGTTGGCATAGGAGAAGATGTTGAGGTTGTGATGGCGGGCCACTTGTGCGAGGAGGGCCATGTAGACGTTGAACAGCGTCGGGCTGAGAGATGAGCCCTGGGGGGCGCCGCAGATGATGTTGGTGGCTTCGGATCGGAAGGGTGGTAGGCGGACGCTCTGGGTTCTGCCGGAGAGGAAGGACCTGGTCCAGTCAAGGGCCTTCTCTTGGATTCCGGCTTCTAGGAGGCGTATCTTTAGAGTGCGATGGCAGACCGTGTCGAAGGCGGCTGACAGGTCCAGGAGGATGAGGGCTGATGTTTCGCCGTTGTCTAGTTGGCGCCTGATGTCGTCTGTGGCGACGATGAGGGCTGTCTCGGTGCTGTGATTTCATCTGAATCGGACTGGGATGGGTCCAAGATGTTGTTGTCTTCCAGGTGGCGGGCCAATTGCATGTTGACGATTTTCTCGATGACCTTTGCCGGGAACGGGAGCAGGGAGATGGGAACGGAAGTTCTTGAGGTCCTTGGGGTCCGTCTTGGGCTTCTTGAGGAGGGCATTGATTTCGGCGTGCTTCCAGCTTTCCGGGAATGTCGCTGTTTCAAAGGAGATGTTGATGACCTTTCGTAGTTGGGGTGCGATGGCTGCGCCTGCTTTGTTGAATATGTTGTGTGGGCACGGGTCTTACGGAGATCCTGAGTGGATGGAGTTCATGACCTTGCGTGTCTCGTCGTCGTTGATGTTGGACCAGGAGGTCAGGCAGTTGGCGCTGGTAGTGTTCACAGGGGAGGTGGAGTTTGGCGTAGTCGGGGTGGTCATGGTGTTGAAGCTGTCGTGGATATCAGCGATCTTGCGGTGGAAGCAATTGGCTAGTGAGTCGCACAGTTCTTGTGAGGGCGGGATGGCGTTGGCGTTGGCGCTGGGGTTGGAGAGTTCCTTTGCGATGCTGAAGAGCTCCTTGCTGTCGTGTGCATTGTTATCCAAGCGGTATTTGAAGGACGATCTCTTGGCTAATCTGATGAGGTGGTGATGTCTGCGGGTGGCGTCCTTGTGGGTCATATCTCTCCAGTTTCCGGCATGCACGTTTTTTAACTTTTGTTTGTAGAAGCACATGCGTCGCATTCACGTTAATGGCAGCCAGGGACATGGCCGTCATTAAAGTGAAAGCGTTGCACTGGGCACTTTTGCAAACAACCATTGGTCTTGCAATCCCCTCCCCCTCTTCAATAGCCGAAACTGAGTTCTTGCTAGCATCTCCCACAGCACCGCCTTTATTCATGTGGTAAACACAGCAGCCATTATTCGTTCGTCTCAGAAGTTCAGTCTTTCCTGGCGGGCCTGGATTTCAGATCAATCAAGCCCAGCCGGCCAGGCTGCCTCTGAATAAGTGAACCACCGTCCAAGTTATTTGCCTTAGTGCCGCCTTCCCTGATTTACATAAATAAAGTGCACAGCCTGACGTATCTCTGCAGTATGTGCATCTGGGCTGCACACTGCCTGTTGTTTTCAGGTACAGGTAACAGCCCAGGTAAAAGGTTGCTCCAAGCAGGCACTGCTCCAACAGGTGAAAGAGCTGCCACTAGTCTGCTGCAGAGAACACCAATCTGCACCACATTCTTAATGTGCTGGTGTAGTAACGAGCAATTAAAGATGTATTACATCAAATATTAAGCTGGTCACAGTCTAGTTCAGTAAAATCTCAGCCCGCAAGTTTTGTTCATTAAAATAGATTCTGCCTATGTTCATTCAATTAGAAACAACATTGGCACTTTATTTGTTACAGGGATAACACCTCAGAGGTCAGCGACCTTCAGTGTGTCACATCCTGGACGCTCCATTTCATGTTAAAGCCACTACTGCAGAATCGTGCACTGCAGACATCTCTGTGGGCGAGATTGACAGACAGTGTCAGTGACATTGCATTGCAGACATCTCTGTGGGCGAGATTGACAGACAGTGTCAGTGACATTGCATTGCAGACACATCTGGGCGAGAGTGACAGACAGTGTCAGTGACATTGCATTGCAGACATCACTGTGGGCGAGATTGACAGACAGTATCAGTGACATTGCATTGCAGACATCTCTGTGGGCGAGATTGACAGACAGTATCAGTGACATTGCATTGCAGACATCTCTGTGGGCGAGATTGACAGACAGTGTCAGTGACATTGCATTGCAGACATCTCTGTGGGCGAGATTGACAGACAGTGTCAGTGACATTGCATTGCAGACACATCTGGGCGAGAGTGACAGACAGTGTCAGTGACATTGCACTGCAGACACCTCTGGGCGAGATTGACAGACAGTGTCAGTGACATTGCACTGCAGACACATCTGGGTGAGAGTGACAGACAGTGTCAGTGACATTGCATTGCAGACATCACTGTGGGCGAGATTGACAGACAGTGTCAGTGACATTGCATTGCAGACACATCTGGGCGAGAGTGACAGACAGTGTCAGTGACATTGCATTGCAGACACATCTGGGCGAGAGTGACAGACAGTGTCAGTGACATTGCATTGCAGACACCTCTGGGTGAGAGTGACAGACAGTATCAGTGACATTGCATTGCAGACACCGCTCCAACTGAATGCAAAATATCCCAGACTCTACAAAGAGCTCTTCGACAGGATAGATTCGCAGACACAGAGGAGATGTGGCTAAACTGTCAGGGGTGCCTACTTTGGAACTGAGCAGCAGCTCAACATTCTGTGATTCTGGGCAAATGACTCATCTCCCATATCCTTTAAAAACACAAAAAAAGAAAGAAACCTGCTTCAAGTGTAAAGCACTCCAATACCCTTGGGTCGAGTTTGCGCTGTAACAGAACTTCAAAAAACAAACTTCTCTACAGTAGAATACTGTAGCAGAGGCTGATATTATCGACACATCTATGAAACAGAGCAGCCCAGCACACACATACAGTAGAGACACGTCACACAGAATACTATAGGCCCCTGGAATTGTGCGGCTGTGACGATTTTTGCATGGTTGTAAATTTGCCACATAATCCATCATCTGCCACATAATCTACAGCTTTTAACAAAAAAAATGTTCTGTCTATGTCAAACTGTTCAAAAGTTACTAAAAACACAGCGATGTGTTTCAGCACAGTAGAAGGCTCTTTACAAAGGTTGACGGATTTCTATAGTTGCTATATTTGGGTATTAAAGTGGTACCAATAAGGTACAACTAATGCACAGACCATGTTAAATTTAAAAATTGCTAAATAATTAAGTTAAATTATTGCAAAATGTGCTGCATAATCCCACATAATTTGCATTTTTGGCCATAATTTACTCAACCCTGCTGCATAATTTGACTCCCCTGCCGCATAATTCCTATGGCCAAGCCTATAGGAGAGACCGGTCATACAAAGGCAATGCTATAAAAGAGTATCAGATGAGAGACAAACCAGGTAGAGACAGCCCTTGGTCACAGCACCGTAGATAGCCAGGCTCGACATTTACCCGTCTTAAAATCTTTAACAAAGTTTCAGTAACTTATATTGCACAATAGCTCACCAAGCTAACACTTACTACAGCAAAACATTATTAATTACCTAGGCAAAACCAATTGCATTTACCAATGCACGTCTTTTTAGCTACCTATCAAAACATAACAGTAACTAAAAAGAACAAGCATTGGCATAGCCAATAGGTCTCACTTTTGGGACCCTGGGACCGCATTTAGTTATGCAGCACAATATCCTTGGTGCTATAACATCAACTGTTGCATGGCTAAAAACGTATAAGGTCCCAAAGGTGAGACCTATTGGCTATGCCAATGTTTGTTTTGCTTGAGATGGTACTACCTCCCTTCTGTGTTAATGAAGAGAGAAGTGCTACCTGTAATACTGAGATCGGGGATTCACTCCTGTTTTGGGATTATAATTCAGTAGTTTCTACCCAATTCATACCCGATTTGTTTAGGAAACCTAAAAGTATGTCTGGATCCTGGCACTATTGTTAATAATCCATAAAAATTCCACAGAATGTTGAGTACGTGAAAGCAGTGTGCCACACAAGGGATTTAAACATGTTAAATACATGTTAAATACAAATACAAAATGTACTTTTTGATTTTTTTAAGGTTCTTATATAGCGCTGCTTTATCTAATAATGTCTGATGGGTTTTCTTCGAGAGCCCTTTCTCCTTCAGAAGGAGTTCTCCATCGACAGACCCAGGGGGAATTCCTATGAAAGACTGACAATCTGTCCAACTATAAACATGGCTGGTGGGAGG
Organism: Lissotriton vulgaris; assembly: GCF_964263255.1. NCBI lineage: Eukaryota > Metazoa > Chordata > Amphibia > Caudata > Salamandridae > Lissotriton > Lissotriton vulgaris. The sequence goes on along the minus strand of NW_028243049.1, from coordinate 1,143,711 downwards.
ACCAGTGGTTTGGCTGGTATAATGCTTTGTTGCATTTTTTATAGAGTTATAGCGTGCCCCGTCCACCACACCCTCAATCCAGCCCGCCTTTTTTAGTGATTTTTCTATTTTGAGTTACATTTGAAGACTGTTCCCCTCATTTATAGTTTGACAGGTGGTCCACGGTCTGTCAGAGAAGCAGTCGTAACAACTTCCAGTACCCCGTTGGACTACCATCTACCTTATTTAGCGATTTCCACCAACCTGGCTATCCCTGTGTCTTTAGAGGAGCAACAGGAGCTTTTCTAAAAGCACCTAAAGTTTGACACGGGTGCCCAACAGACTTTTTTGTTTTACTCCTAAAGTGAGAGTTTGCTTTTGCTTTTTGTAAAACCAATAAATAATGTACTTGATACACTGAGAGCTTTCTGTCTAGGTCTGCGCTGTCTCGTCAAAAGATGCTGTATGCAGTATAGCGGGGGAAGCTTTTCGCCTATCTTTTTCATTGGCCGAAATTCTAAATGCTGCAATCTGAAGATCAGCCTCGGCACCGGTGCTGCCGTCCCGCAGCCAGCATCAATGTGGTACGGACCGAGGATGATGCCGGTAAGTGCTGTTAAAGCTTACTAACTCTCAGCAGCACGGCCAAGTCAACGTAGATGTGTGTGGGTGTCCAAACTGGCAACAAATTCGATTCCAGCAGGGCCGCCCAATTTATTTATTTATTTATTTATTTTATGTGCTTCTATAGCGCCTGAATAAATCCCCGAAGGGGTATCTCCGCTCTCATGCTGGATGGAGGGATTAGACCTGTACCTGGTCATTACAGAGATGATAAATCATAAACTGAATTAATTAGTAGTGAAGAGGTGGGTCTTGAGTGTTTTGCGAAAGGATAAGTGGTTGGTGATGAGTTTAAGTTTAAGGGGAAGGGGGTTCCAGAGAGCGGGACCTGTATGTGCCAGAGCACGACCTCCTTGAAGAGATTTTTTTATTTTGGGGACCTGAAGTAAATGGAGGTTACTCGATCGAAGTGATCGGCCTGGTACATAAGGTTGAAAAGCTTTGGTCAAATATTTGGGGCCCTTTCCTGTCAGGCATCTATGAATGGTACAGAGAATTTTGAACTTCGTGCGTTGCCGCACTGGCAACCAGTGGAGTTTGGCTAGTAGAGGACGGGAGGGAGTTCTAGATGGAGCATTGAGAACTAACCTTGCCGCCGTATTTTGGACTACTTGTAATTTGTTTAGTTGGCCTTCATTAGTTGACAATAGAAGGCCATTACAGTAGTCCAGTCTACTGATCACTAGTGCCTGGACTAGGGTTTTCCTGTGACTATTAGGTATATAGGGGAACACCCTTTTTAAAAGTCCGATGGCCCTAAAGCATGTGCCAGCAACTTGGTTGACATGATGTTTGAAAGTCAGGGCTTGATCGAATAACACCCCTAAGTTTTTGACAGTCTGCTTTGGGACAGGAACTGGTCCTAGTTCTGTAGGCCACCACTCCCCGGGCCATAATGTTGCCGCCTCCCCAAACAATAAAACTTCCGTTTTGCCCACATTGCATTGAAGGCAATTCTCGGCCATCCAATTTGTGACGGCTCTCATGCCTTCAGCAAAAGATTTTTGCAGGGCAGGAGTAAAAGTTTTAAAGGGGAACATCAGCTGGGTGTCATCAGCGTAGGATATCGGGGTAAAACCATATGGCCTCACTAGGTCAGCCAGGGGGGCCACATACACATTAAATAATGTGGGGCTAAGACATAAGCCCTGTGGCACACCCCTGGTGAGCTCCCTGGAGGTGGATTTAAGGGAGCCCAGCCTGACTTCTTGAGAGCGGCCGGAAAGGAAACTTTCCACCCAGGACAGGGCTGCACCTCCCAACCCTACATCCTTCAGACGGTCGAGAAGCACTTTATGAGACACCGTATCGAAAGCAGCAGACAGATCCAGCAGCACCAGAATCATAGACCCCCCACTATCCAGTGTCAACCTGATGTTATTGGTCACTTCTAGTAAGGCTGATTCGGTGCTGTGGTTTGGTCTGAACCCAGATTGTGAAGGGTCCAGGCCTTCTGCTGCTTCCAGGTGATTCGATAGGTGGGTGTTTACGTGCTTCTCTGTCATTTTACCGATGTAGGGTAGGAGGGAGATGGGCCGGAGGTTAGAAAGATCTGTCCAGGGGGAGGTCGCTTTCTTCCTTATGGGGTTTACCACCGCTATCTTCCATTCCCTCGGGACTTGTCCTTTCGCCAGAGAGGTATTCATAACTGACTGAATGGAGGGTCCTAGGATGGAAATCAGAGGGGCCACCATTTTAGCAGGAAGGTGATCATTTGGGGAGCCAGTTTTCATGTGGTTAATGAGGAGTGGAAGGTCTAGATCACTGACGGGAGGAATGGTAAGAAAGGTGCTTTTAATAGGTGCGGAAGATACACATGGAGGGGGGGACCTAGTTCCTGTGCCTTGAGAGGCAATGATTTTGTTATAAATCAGATTTATTTTATCCTCAAAGAACATGGAGATCTCGTCACACAGTGTCTGTGAGGCATCGTCAGGGCTCTCAGTAGCTGACGGTTTTACAAAACTTAGCAGGATTTTGAATAATTCCCTCGGACAATTTCCCGCCTCATCCAATTGGAGGGATAGATTATTTTTCCTTGCAAGTTTTATATTCTTGTAATAGTTTGACTGAGCTTCTAGAAACAATTTCTTTTCCTGCTCTTTTTTAGATTTCCTCCACGCTTTTTCAAGCCTCCTGCATTTCTGTTTTTCTTTCCTGAGGTCAAGGGTATACCACTTTTCTTGTTTAGTAGGGGGGTACTGCTTGTGAAGTTTAAGCGGGGCGAGAGTATCAATGGCTAGTTTAAGAGATTTATTGTACTTTTCCAATGCCGCTTCGGCTGAGTCTGCTTCGGAGAACTGAGGTTGTTGCCAGTGTTCATGCAGATTTTCAACTGATATTTTATGCCATTGACGGCGATAAATAGGAGGAGGTGGTGTTCTGGATTGTCGTTTGGTAGGTCCTGCCAGATAGAACTCAACCAAAAAATGGTCTGTCCAGTGGATTTCAGTGGCAGGAAGGCACCTAATTTTAGTACAATTGGAAAATATAGAGTCAAGAGTGTGACCCGCTATATGAGTAGCCCCACTATTTTTTATCTCAAGTCCAAGATTGGACAAATCTGCTGTTAATTGTATTGATTCAGGGTCTTCAGAGTTATCCATATGTACATTAAAGTCACCGAGGAGAAAGAAGTCCTCCTTAGCTCTAACATGGGGGGCCGGTAATTCCAGAAGAGAAAGAGCAAAATCTGAATTATGTCCCGGTGGGCGATATATTAATGCGCCTTTCCATGAGATGTTGCTTGCTAGGTTGATTTTGAATACCATGATTTCCAGAAAAGGGGTGAAACTTTGTTCTAACATTGCTATCTTAAAGGTGTCTTTAAATATGATAGCGAAACCCCCTCCTGTTTTAATTGGCCTATCCACATGTATGATTCTATAACCTGCTGGGACCCCTAAAGTTATAGCGGTTATAGTATGTGGTTTCATCCATTTTTCGGTGAAAAAACATATATCAGGTTGCTGAGAAGAAATCAGATCCCAGATCTGAAGTTGGTGTTTGGGAAAGGAACGTACATTAAGGAGAAGACACTTCAGTTCTAGAGGGGATACTAATGAGGTTCCATTGTCATGCCTCATACCTCACTCAGCGCTCGCGCACAGCTGACGGAATAGCTGATTCGCGCCCTTCCTGGCTCTTCTAGCCTGCCGCCGCCATCACCACCGGCGTGCACGTTGACTCCGCCCCTTTCTGAGGCCACGCCCCCCGCTCAGTGTACATAAACAGCCGATTCTCGAGCTGCAACGGAAACCATTTGACCCAGTTCCTGAGGCGGAAGCCGGGAACTGGAGGTACTCTGTTATTTTAAAAACTTCTCTGTGTGGTGTCACAATTTGATCTCTTGTATTTTTAAAGGACCTAAGCCTCATACCTCACTCAGCGCTCGCGCACAGCTGACGGAATAGCTGATTCGCGCCCTTCCTGGCTCTTCTAGCCTGCCGCCGCCATCACCACCGGCGTGCACGCTGACTCCGCCCCTTTCTGAGGCCACACCCCCCTCGGTCTCCCATAAATGTGCCTATACAAGACGCGCAGCGGACGAGCGCAGCGGGAGCGCCGTTTGCGCGCCGAAGGCGCGCCTAAGGCAAGCCCGTCTGCGCCCGTCCGCGACAAGACCGCGACAGGCGCAGGAAACTCTGCCCATTCTACCTCCCACATTTCCTACCATTCTTACGACCTCCTTCAACTACAGGTCACTAAGCAGTGTCCATGTATACTCGACCCAGCCACACTTTCAGGCCCAGTCAGTTGCAAACACTGCCACTGGTCCACCGGGCTCCATTTAGCAGTCCCACCGGCCAATATGCCTCAGGCCCCTCGGCCCCCCTTCAAAGGCGGCCTGATCAACGCGCGCTCCATGTGCAAACACAACCAAGATATACACGATCTTATCTTGGAGTCTGACCTCGACTGCCTCATGATAACTGAGACATGGCTAACAGCAGACAGTAACCCTGATATTGCTGTCGCTCTTCCCCTGGGCTACTCACTTTTCAGGGAAGACAGAGCCAAGGGCCGTGGCGGAGGTGTTGCAATCATTCTCAAAGACACCTTCTCCTGCCATACCTTTAGTCTAGAGTCCCTAAAAAAGACTGAAGGATTAGGCTTCTCCATTAAACTAAACGACCATACTTCGTTCTCAGGCGGACTCATTTATCGCCCACCCGGCAACGCATCTGAGTTCCTCGACTCACTGCACGACTCGTTAGGACAACTTTCACTCAGATACCCTTTCTTCACTCTCCTTGGTGATTTTAACCTCCATTTAGAATCAACAACAGACACTCATACCATCAATTTCGTACAAACCCTCGATATATTCAATTTTAAGCAACTTGTCACCTTACCCACCCACTCCATAGGTCATACCCTCGATGGAGTCTGCACAAACTTTTCTCTCTTGACCACACTGTCGCCCCTGCCCCAGATCTGGTCTGATCACTTTTTGATCCCATTTCACATCTTGAACGAAAACCTATCCAACCGCAACAAATTTGCTTCCCTCCCCGCCAATCACATCAATTGGAAAAAGGTCCAGGATAACATTACGCTCAATCCGTCAATACAAACTCAAGCACCCACCCTCTCCGGTAATATTAATACCGACGCCGATCTTTTCCACAACTGGATCACCCAAGAAATAAAATCCAGAATCCCGCCCTCACGTCCCCGCACTTCCCGAGGCAAAACTAAACCCAATGCCCCCTGGTTCACACCAGAACTTGCTAATGCTCACCTGCTTTGTAAAAAGGCTGAAAGAAAATGGCGGAAGGCCTACGAGGTTACTTATCGTACCTCTTATATCGCAACTAGGAAAAACTACCTTTCGGAAATCAAACTGGCAAAGAAAAACTACTACATCAACGCCATAAAAAACGCAGGCCAAAAACAAAAGGCGCTGTTTGCGATAGTCAAATCATTTACGCAACCCAAGGCTCTTTTGCCTGAAATCCCACCCTCTCAGAAACTCTGCGATCAAATTTCTGACTTCTTCGAGGAAAAAATTGCCTCGATCCAAATCAACTTTCCCCCCCCCGCCACTCTCCCAGTGCCCCCCCCACTGGTCTCCCAAAGCTGTACGCTAAGTCGCTTCTCCCCTATCACTCTTGAGCAGTCGAAAAAAGCCATCCTGGCCTGTAAATCAGGCTCCCCGTCTGATCCTTGTCCTCCCAAGATACTTCACCAACTAATCGACGAGGTTAACCCGACCATCAACAACCTTATCAACTCCTCGCTTAGCTCAGGCACAGTTCCTAGCCGCTGGAAAAAAGGAATCGTCAAACCCCTTATGAAGAAGGCGAATAAACCCCCGACGGATCTTACCAACCTCCGCCCAATCTCGTTACTCCCGGCCTTGGGAAAAATCACGGAACATCTAGTCCACAATGAACTGAAACACTATCTAGATGAAAACAACCTTCTCCATCCTCAACAATCCGGATTCCGCCCCAAGCACTCGACAGAAACCGCCCTCATTGAACTGTCTGACACTATAAAAACGCTGCAAGATCAGAGAAAAAACTCCATCCTCATCCTTCTCGACCTAACGGCGGCGTTTGACACCGTCTCCCACACTATTCTTATCAGCAGACTCAGGGACATCGGCATCTCTGACTCTGCCCTTTCCTGGATCTCGTCTTTTCTCTCCGACCGTTCCCAAACCGTTTCTTTGGGCCCATTTCACTCCAAAGACAAACTTGTCTCCTCAGGTGTCCCGCAAGGCTCCATCCTGAGCCCTCTCCTCTTTAACGTTTACCTCATTCCCCTCCTTAATCTAATAGAATCTTTCGGCATACCTGTTACCTCCTATGCCGATGACACACAGCTCATTGTGCCTTTAGACAAACTATCTACCAAAGCTGAACTCAACCTAAAACACTGCCTGACTGAAGTATTTCGATGGATGGACAATAACCACCTGAAATGCAATTCGAGCAAAACGGAGATCCTTCCGATCGGTACAAATATCTCCTTTTGCCCAGCACTTTGGTGGCCGGACAATTCTGTTGCCCCCCCCCAGACAGTTTCGTCGGCCAGGAACCTCGGCGTTACCTTCGACTCCGACCTCTCCTTCGATCAGCATGCCAGAACCGTCGCAGGCAAATGCTTTGGAATGATCAGATCCATGAGAAAGTTCTTTGACTTTCTTCCCATCGATGCCAGAAAGACGGTGACAGTAGCACTCATTATCTCGCGACTGGACTACTGCAACGGCTTGCTCGCAGGAGCCAAAAAGAGCACCATCCAAAAACTGCAGAGCGTACTACACACAGCCGCCGTCCTGGGCCTTCCCCGCAGATCCTCTATCTCTGCAGCCCTTCGTTCACTTCACTGGCTCCCCCTTCACAAAAGGATTCACTTCAAGATCCTGATTACAGCCTTTCGTGCCTACAACAAAACTGGCCCTAAATACCTCACCAAACGCTTCCCCCACTACCTGCCCAGCCGTCACCTTCGCTCAACCAACGATAACCTCATTCTTCTCCCCAAATACAATCTGAAAACGAAGGGTGAGAAGACCCTCAGCTTCCTTGCAACTAAAGCCTGGAACAAACTACCCAAATCCCTCAGACAACAAACCCAGGAAAAACCATTTCGAAAACTGCTAAAGACCTGGATCTTTAATCTCCCGGACGATCACTCCAAAGCTTCCATCTAATCCTCTTGCACTGGCTCACTTAGGTTCCCTAGCGCCAAGATGCTCCCTCCGGAGCGAACGTCGCGCTCTACAAATACCCCACAAAAATATGGGAGCTATCTGTTGACACAGTTGATTGATAGCGGCATTGTCAACATGAAAAGCAACCCTCGAGTTGTTTGCAAGATAAACGTGTAGCACAAGTGCTTATGGGTTCTAGCTGGCGTAGGGAGCTAGCGGAATAGGAAATAAAGCAAGTACCTGAGTTAGTGGGGTCCATAACTCCTGGGCCCTAGCCCCTACGCCCCGTCCTGTCGCGGACGGGCGCAGACGGGCAGCTCTTTGGCGGGTCTTCGGCGGGGCTGCGCGCGATCGCTGCGCTCCCGTGGTACTGCGAGGGCTAAATAGCCCTAAGGAAGTCAATCACTAGAGCGCTAACCGCTCTTCGTGCCGGCCGACCGGAAGTGCCTGCAGGTCCCCACGAGAAATGTCAGGGAGGCGGCTCCGGTAATCAGTGATGGCGTGTGGTGCAGGGGGGTATTGAATTTTACAAAAGAACACAGTTTAAAATACACAATATCACAGGCTAAATATAAATGACTTTTAAAAAGCGCTAACAAGCTTTTATCGAGCTCTTACTGCCCAGGTCAGATCAGATCGTCAAGCGGGTCAGAGACACTGCCACTGTCTCCTTCCCACAGCGAAATGCGCCCCTGCTCCGCCTAAATAGCCCTAAGGAAGTCAATCACTAGAGCGCTAACCGCTCTTCGTGCCGGCCGACCGGAAGTGCATGCAGGTCCCCACGAGAAATGTCAGGGAGGCGGCTCCGGTAATCAGTGATGGCGTGTGGTGCAGGGGGTATTGAATTTTACAAAAGAACACAGTTTAAAATACACAATATCACAGGCTAAATATAAATGACTTTTAAAAAGCGCTAACAAGCTTTTATCGAGCTCTTACTGCCCAGGTCAGATCAGATCGTCAAGCGGGTCAGAGACACTGCCACTGTCTCCTTCCCACAGCGAAATGCGCCCCTGCTCCGCCTAAATAGCCCTAAGGAAGTCAATCACTAGAGCGCTAACCGCTCTTCGTGCCGGCCGACCGGAAGTGCATGCAGGTCCCCACGAGAAATGTCAGGGAGGCGGCTCCGGTAATCAGTGATGGCGTGTGGTGCAGGGGGTATTGAATTTTACAAAAGAACACAGTTTAAAATACACAATATCACAGGCTAAATATAAATGACTTTTAAAAAGCGCTAACAAGCTTTTATCGAGCTCTTACTGCCCAGGTCAGATCAGATCGTCAAGCGGGTCAGAGACACTGCCACTGTCTCCTTCCCAATATGTATCGGTAAATAATCACTTGCAGTAGGGCTTTAAGTAGGGCTTTAAGTAGAATGAAAAAACTGAGGGGTGTTTCCCACAGGGGCATGGCCAATGTAACTGAATGCATGGCTTAAAACACTTATGCTAAAAATCTGTAGTGTGTGCCCGACTGGTGTTTTGCTGTTTCTGTCCATTCATCCTTATATAGAACAGAACAAGTAACATTACATGTACAAATGAGCACCACCTGTGATTTCGTTATATATAATATTAAACATGCTTCAGTTCTTGTAGACGAGGATGTGGCAGAAGTCTAGAGCTACCAACCTTCGAGCTGAGCGCGCAGGTTTGAGCCTCACATCCGCTCAACATCCAGGGATTCAACAAATGACCACGTCCTTGCGTGATGTCACTGGTGCTCATGTCTGCCATATAGAAAACTGACAAACAAATCGCTGCAAAGTTGCATCAAAAGCACTGCCGGGTGCTATATTGACGAGTTAAGTTTCTTTCCCCCACCCCTAGGGTAAAAATGGAGAGCCAAATTGGGACCTGTTTCAGTGCCTGCTTTTAAGAGCTGATAGTTCTGGGCATCGGCAGGATCCGGCCCACCTAAAGCCCTGACTTGCAGTTACTTACACCCGATAGTAGATTCACGCTGCTTACTTGATACACTGAAGCATAAGCAGGCTCTCTGTTTGCTCTCTCCTCAGTCCCGTCATCAATCTGTTACTCCTGGCGTTCGTGAATTGCTGCATAATCTTGCTTATGCTTGGGTTGAAATCTGGAGTCTAAAAGACATTTTGACAATATATATGCGCAAAATGCCCTCACCCCCAAGTGCTTCCAGCTGCATCTAGTATTGCTCAGTGTATGTTTATTTTCTTACATTATCTTTGGAAGGTGGCAACCTTTTTGGTACGCTCTTAATCAAAACCTTTTGCAAAACATTGGCGTTAATAGCAAAAATATTCAGATCAGTTACAGAACGTTCAGCTTCTGTCATGATGCACTTCGAACCTGGCCATGCCTTCCCAGACTGGAGTTGGATCTCATCCCGTAGGGGGCTGCAAATGAAGCCTTGAAATCACTGTAACTGCTGCCATTGTTGACAATCGTCACAAATTCCCAACAATAACTATTTTCCATTTTTCGAGAATGAGTCACTCTGAGGAATTTCTTGTCACCCATCAACAGCAGGAGATCAGGGCTCTGATAAAATGTTTTGATAGCTGAACTTTTGTCCTCTTGTCAATTTGTATTTTTAATCAATGTCCTCATCCTGAAGCTGTTTATATTGTTATATTTGGGCGCCCCTGTGTACAAATAGCATTCTGCTGCATGATTATCAGCTTTTCGTGGATAGATTATACTGCTCGGAGGGTGTCTTGCTGAACTCTGCTTTTACAACGACCTGATTTTTGATACTCCTTTCTCGCACTTTTCTGCATTGGAGTATGGTTGTCTCCCGAGCTTTCAGCCTCTCTGTGCTGTGCAGCCAGACACAGTTTTTAAGTAGTAGGTACTGTTTCTTTTTCAGCTGTCTGTTCCTCCCCTTACTTCATAGTACAGGAGACAACATTCTTCCATTTCAGCCTAGGGCAACTCAAGGTCGCACAAACTGGTCAAGAATGGCTGTTACTTAACAAAACTCATAGGAACTGCTTTGGGGAAATTTAAAACACCATTTCAGTAAGATTGGTTCTCATGTATGAATATATTTTGCAAGTACATTCTTATCTGCTAAATCACTTTTACTAGTCAGGAAAGCTTTTCCGACTTGTCAAAGGGGTAATGCTTCTTATTTTGAATCACAAATAGAAAGGGGTGTTTGAAAGTGTCACCCTCCTACTTCTCAAGAGTGCGGTGGTGCAGACGCTCGGAGAAAAGACTGCTCTCCAATCCAGGTGCTCGCACATTTCTCTCTAGGTAGATGGACCCTCAGCTCCGTGGTCAGCTGCTTCTGGCTCATCTTAGAAGTTCACACATCCTGCAGGGGTGGTGCACTCCTTCCCTCTCAGCAGGCAAGCTAGCTTCTAGGTTAAAGAACAGTAGATGTTTCAGCACCCAGGTTAATATGCTGCATTGGTAAATACATATAAGGACCCTAGGGCGAGAACGATTGCTTTGCAAATGCTTGTTTCCTATTTTTTTTCTGCTTGAGGCAGCCAGTCTTTATATAATGTTCCTGAAGAGAAGCAAGTAGGTCAGAATGCCTACCATTAGTAGGGCAGATGGTCTGATGTACGTACACCAACCACCCCAGGCATGTCTGCCATGGTTATGAGGGTTCCTGTAGTTCTGACCTCTGTTCAAACAGAGGGGAATAGTGATAGATTCTTCTCATCAACTTCCAAAATTCTCCAATCTATTTTTATAATCCATTCTTCTTTAGAGACCTTGGTTGGAAGTTTGCAACATTGTGTCAGGTTTTGTGAAAAATTAGTGTGCCATTGTTCAAGGCTGTACTGTTGCATCAAAGGTTGTATAAAAGCAGTGTGCCACCCTACGAGGCTGTGCTGTTGAATCAGAATATGTGTAGTAGTAGTGTGCAGCCTTCTTCGGCTGCATAAAGATGTATGTAAAACCATTTGGCCCGATTCACAGAACTAACTTAAGACACAATCCTAAACTTACTACCATTTTGGAATTTATAGAAGACACTTACTCATTTCGGTATTCGCAGAAGTTAGGACTCCTAACTTTAGGACTCCTAAATGCCTTCTGTGAATACCGAAAGTCTTTAAGTTAGGATTTTTCTCAATTTAGTAGTAGTAAAGTTAGGACTCCTAACTTTAGGACTCCTAAATACCTTCTGTGAATACCGAAAGTCTTAAAATTAGGATTTTTGTCAGTTTATAAGTAGTAAAGTTGAGAAAATCCTAATTTTAAGACTTTCGGTATTCACAGAAGGCATTTAGGAGCTCTAAATGTAGGAGTCCTAACTTTACTACTACTAATGTGAGAAAAATACAACCAAAGATCTTTCACAAACATCTCATGTGTCTGCGCCCAGCTGTCGCCAGGAGCCCAGACACCTGCACTTTTCATGCCTGACTTGGGACACAGGCAGATATACTCCTATACGGGCCGGGAACTCCTAGATATCAAACGATCAAGCTCATCTAGATGTATTAACCACCCACATGACACTTTCGGGTATTCCATGACATGGAGGGGCCTTTCGCGTGCAGGTTTTGCAAATTCCAAGACATGGAGCTGAAGCAGAATCATGCGGCCCGCTGCTATCTGATCCAGAAAAGTCAAAGCATAATTATAAATTAGATGCTCCCCCCCCAGACTTTTCCTCAGACTCCCCTAGACTGTCCTTCTGACAAATATGGTCAGGGCTGGAACTGCTTTTTGGGCACTGTTAGATCTCGGCCCAAGCATGCTACTGAAATCTGGAACCTACTATCTTCTGAGAATCCCGACATCGCATTTCTGACTGAAACCTGGCTCAAACCTAGCTCCAGCCCGCTATTGCGGTGACAGTTCCTGATGGCTACCATATTCAAAGGCTGGATAGACAGTCTAAGGTGGGTGGAGGGATAGCCATTATCCATAAAGACATCATTAATGTATCGACACTTGAGCAATGTTGCAATGATTAAATAGATATGGCGGTTTTTAGATATTTTTTTTACCTCATTACAGCTGGAAAGGTGCCCTTGTATTTCAGCCCCCAGGTCCCCTTTTAGATTTCTCGCTTCAACTGATGGAATTAATTGCCCCTCACATTATTTCCACTAAACATTTTCTGTTACTAGGTGACTTCAATGTACATAGTGAGAACACTTCTAATCAGGACGCCTGTATGTTTCTCGCAAACTTGGCCACTTTAGGACTAGTAAAGAACAACAAGGGTCCTACACATCTAGCAGGACACACGTTAGATCTTATCCTGACCAACTCTCCAAACATATTTTGCGGACAGATCACTCTTTAATTTACTTAGGGGACCCAGGGTCAACTCTGCCCCTTCCATGGCCCCCTCCAGTCTCCATAGACAGTGGCATAACATAACACCTGACCCTTTACTTGAACACATTCCCGACAACTATTATCCTGGAATCAGGGAATATTGAGGAATGTTTGGCCAGCTACAACTCCATAGTAAAAACAACCAAAGACCAGCTGGCATCATTGAAACATTACCCTAAATCAGCCAGATGCCAACATGCAGCATGGTTCTCTCTCTAGATTTACGGAAGGAAAAATGTCTTTGTAAGAACTTGGAAAGATGTTGGCGTCAACACCCTGATATAAATGATAAAGAAAGGTATACGACCTCTCTGGCTCAATATAATAAGAACTTAAAGAACGCACACAGAGCCCACATTCCGTTGCACTTTAACCAGGCATGGAACGCCCCTAAACAATTATACTAAATCCTTAAATACTTTACCAACCCAAAGGCCTGCAACAATGAAGCTGCACCATCTCAAGAACTCTGTGATATAATAGGAAATCATTTTGTAGAGAATCTAGCTCATTTATGATGAAATCACTAAAGACAAGAACCCTCTGAATGACAATTCATTCCACCATCTTCCATCCTTGACCAATGTGCATTCACTGGAAAGCTTTCCCCCTCTCACAGTTGATACAGTTGGGACATTGCTATACACAGTTAAATCAGGATCCCTTTGGATATTATTTCAGCCAACATTTCCTCGTTACTCTTTAAACCGTTGTCCCCATCTACCTGCTCAATCCTTAATCTTTCACTAAGAGAGGGCCAATCACCACTTGAATGGAAGGCTGCACAAATAATTCCCATCCGAAAGAAAGCTAATGTTCCAATGGAGGAACCGTCCAACTATCGTCCAATTTCTCTTCTACCCCTTCTGAGTAAGGTATTTGAAAAGCATATTCATAAACATCTCTTTCTATGTCAAATCTACTGGATGCCTTGACTCCTCCCAGTCTGGTTTAGGCCAATGCACAGTATTGAGTCAAAACTGATTGCCGTCACTGACAATATAAGACACTCCCCTGACAATGGACAAGCAGTACTACTAGTTTCTCATCACATCCTACTCAGACTTGGAGAAATTAGAATCCAAGGACAAGCCCTTCAGTGGATTTTGTGCTTTCTCACTCCTCAGACTCGGACCATCAATCTTGGCCATTTCCTATCACAGACCATGGAATCGACCAAAGGAGGGATCCTGCCATGGTCTCACTCTGGTCAACATTTATGTTGCTCCATTAGCTGGACTCCTTAGAAAGCTGGCTTCACACCAATCTCGTATGCTGATGACACCCAGCTTTTACTGTCATTTGACTAAAATTCCCACAATACTCAGACTGCTTTCTCGGAAGGCATGATTGCCATCGCTAATGGAGGAGAGTGGAGAGGTGCACCACTAACTTGTCTTTTCAAAAGATGTAAGCGTACAAATGCCCACATGCATCAAACTCCCGTTTTGCGATTCCAAATTTGCGATTTTTACCGAATCGCAAATATGGAATCGCAAAACGGGATGCATCATTGAAAGTGGATAATATTTGCGATTCGGTCAAAATCGCAATTTTTACCGAATTGCAAATATTATGCGATTTCAAATGTGCGATTTCGCAATTCCCATTGATTCCTATGGGCCAAAAGGCCCATAGGAATCAATGGTAATTGCGAATTCGCAAATTGGAATTCGCAAAATGTTGATGCATTCCATGGGTGCAGGGGGGGGTCCAAAGGACCCCCCCTGCACCCCTGAAATGTATTTTTAAATGGATGTTTCACACACACATGTCCTAAGGACATGTGTGTCTGTAACATGAAAGTGTTTAAAATGCTAATTTGAGCATTTTAAACATTTTTCGCAAATTACCACGAGGTTCACCCTCGTGGTAATTTGCACTTGCAATCTTCAAGATTGCAATTTTTAAAAAAATGATGCATTGCATTTAAGGAATCGCAAAATTGCGATTCCTTAAATGCAATCGCATTTTCCAAACTCGCAAAATTAGCGATTTTAGACAAAAAGCAATGATGCATCCCAAAAAGCATTTTTGGAATCGCAAACGGACGATTTTAAGGAATCGCACCGTTTGCGACTCCAAAAATGCTTGATGCATGTGGGCAAAAGTTCCTTAGTATTTGAATTCCTTTATTTCAACAATGTCATAACATAGAGTCCAGCCAATGCGTTGCCATCGCTACTTAGAGGAGGAATCATTTCCTACAGCTAAATGCTGGGAAAACTGAGACCATGCTATTCGGAGAAGCGGCTCTGCTCTGGTATCCAGAATGGTGGCCTCCGGAATTTGGCGATACCCCGGTCCCTAAGACTGTGGTCGAGAACCTAGGCATACGTCTGGACCAGAAACTCACAATGAAAGAGCAAGTTTTTTTCTTAAATCTTTTTATTGATTTTCATCATCAAAAACAAAGAACATAGTTCAACCAGTCAATAGAACTCAGGCCATTACAATTCTGCATTCATCATCCATGTGTAATTATTACATGTATATAAGTCATAGGTCTTCAAACTGTGGGGCGTGCCCCCCTGGGGGGGCGCAGCATCACCTCAGGGGGGGCACGCACCCCACCCTACCACTTCAATATTCATTGTTGATTCCGTGCGTGCAACACCTGTTGGGCTGAAAGTGCTTCAGCAGCCCCCCCCCCGCTGTCGTGTGTCTTAGCCGGGCTGATGCTACAGCTCCAGCTGCTGTGTGTTTGTGCGCATTTTTCAGGAGCCCCTTATGGGCTACTCAAGGTGTGAAGACAAGCGCTTCAACGTCTCAGTAGTAAGCGCTATATAAATGCAATTACAACATGACAGTACCATTTAAAGAATTCTAAGCTGTCAAAAAATGCTTGGTGCAACGAGTCGCCAACTGTGAAGGACAAACAAATCTTTGCTGCCCTCCTGCAGGAGTTCAAGGGGGCTTGGTAAACTGGGCTTAGGCAAATAATGGCAGATTCAGAGCTAAATAAGTGGCTGGGTAAAAAACACAGTGCCCTGATCAACGGGAAGAGCTAACAACTTAGGATGCATTCCTATGACCTCTAGGTCTCTTTCATCAATACCTAAACCATCTCAGGAAGAGTTTAAATCTCTTGCTATAAAAATTAAATCGGGCTCGCCCGCCGACCCACTAGGACCTGCACAATTCAAAGAATCCGCTGAGGTCTGCTTTTCTTCAGTGTATGATCTTATTGGGTTATCCTTTGAGTCCGGGAGTGTTCCCAGTAAATGGAAGCAGGCTACGGTCATCCCAATTTTAAAGAAGCCCACTATGGACCCATCGAAACCTGAACATTATCGACCCATCTCTCTCCTCCCATGGGTCTCCAAACTTGCGGAGGCACATGCCAACAAAATCATGTCTTGCCATCTCCAAAGCTCAGGCATTCTAGATCCATCTCAGAGCGGTTTCCGTGCAGGTCATAGCACGGAGACTGCCTTGTTGGCGATGGTGGAGCACCTGCGGAGGATGATGGACTCAGGACAGACGGCGGCACTGATCCTTTTGGATCTCAGTGCCACTTTCGACACTGTCTCCCACTCCATCCTTCTTCAACGGTTGCGAGAGGCCGGTGTGGAGAATACAGCATTTGAATGGTTTTGTTCCTTCTTATCAGGACGCACCTTCAAAGTATCCACCCCTCCTTTTGAATCTGCCCCACGCAACATTTCCCAAGGGGTCCCGCAAGGTTCGGCACTCAGCCCGACCCTTTTTAACTTGTACGTGCAGCCGCTAGCTACTGTCGCTAAGAGATGGGGTCTAACTATGGTGTTGTACGCCGACGACACCCAGCTAGCGGTTGCACTAAATGGGGACCCTGCGGTTGATGCCTCCAAATTCCAGTCGGCCCTCAAGGAGGTGGCTAGTTGGATGACGGAGAACTGTCTGGCCCACAAAACTCTCTACAACAACGGCCCCCCCCCCTTCTCAAGGAATTCATCATCCCCTATAAAGCGAAAAGGGCCCTCCGGTCCAGCGAAGAGAATTTCATTACAGTCCCCAGATCTAAAAAAGCCAGGTCCGGAGGCCGTCGCTTTTCGGTCCACACGGCCAAACACTGGAACAACCTCCCACGGAGACTGAGAACTGATCCCAATCTCTTCCAGTTCAGGAAAGCACTAAAAACCCTTCTCTTCCCTGACCCTTAACCCTCCACATGGCTGACCCCTCTTGAGTTCAGGTTCTAGCACTGGGATGCTCTGGGGTTACTACGCGCTCTACAAAACCTTTAAATAAAATAAATAAATCTCCAACTCAATGCAGCGAAGACAAAGGTCTTAGTTCTGGGTAAACAGGTTCATCTCTGGGGAGACCGCTGGTGGCCACCGGAGCTAGGTCAAGCCCCAATCCCTGTGACAGAAGCTAAAAACCTTGGGGTCTGGCTCGATTCCAACTTGACTTTCATCCCTCACACTAAAAAAGTTGCTGGCACCTGTTTTGGTGTCCTTCAGAGCCTTAGACCCATTTTCAAATTTTTTGATGCTCCTACAAGGCAAATCATTGTCCAAGCTACAGTGCTCTCTAGATTGGACTACGCCAGCTCGCTTCTTTTGGGCGTTAACCAAGCTGAACTGACACGCCTCCAGCGCGTGCAAAATGCGGCTGCCAGAATGCTGGTAGGCCTGCCTAAATTCTGTTCTGCCACACGTACCACCCATGATCTACATTGGCTGCCCGTCGGACAGAGGATTAAGTTCAAAGCCCTGTGCCTGGTTTTTAAGATCTTAAAGGCCTCATCCCCCCCCCATTCTCGCACAGACAATCTCCTACTATATTCCTTCCAGAGTGTTACGTTCAATGGGTCAATTTCTGGCCTGCGTCCCTCGTTTCAGGAAAACCAGAATTGGTGGACGCTCCTTCGGTGTCCTGGCAGTGAGTCTCTGGAACACTGTACCCGTTGACATTCGTGCCCTACCGGATCTGCTGTCTTTTAGAAGAGCTATCAAGACCTTTTTGTTTCCACTACTTTAAATCTGTCCCCTCGCTCTATCTGGTCTTTCTTCTGGTTGTGTTATTCTCCAACATAGCACCGGGATGCCACTTTGCTGTGGCAGCTGAGCGCTCTGCAAAATGTATAATATAACATAACATAACATAACGGTCGGCGCTGCTGTTCATGCAAATATTTATGAGCGAGGAGGAGATGTTAACCCCAAAATAGAAAAGTCTTTTTTATGTTACCAGGTTAACCTTTCACGATCACGTGTGTGTGTGTGTTTCGGGGGGGGAGGGGGCGGAGGGGGGTGATTGTCACCTCAACAGTTTGTCATCGGTTTTATTAGTATTATTGTTAGTAACTGCAGTATTATTACTATCACATTATTGTCATTGATAGCAGTAGTATTGTCATTATTTTGTCATCATCATCTTTAGCGGTTTGTAATGCACTTGTGACAACACAACATGTTTTTTTTAGTTTTATACAGCAAAAACTCGACCCAAAGGCATTAGAGCGCTTTGCATGAGAACCAGTTACCAGCAGAGAGGGAGGCAGTATGCGGGAATGCATTCAGGGGCGGAGGCGTTCAATGTGTGGCATGAGAAGTGGACCCAGTATCATTTTATTATAACTTTTCAACATGATGCACAGAAGCCACACTGCTCTACAACATAGCTTGAAGACATTGCATGTGTGGTAAAGGCATCTACGTGGAAAAGGCATGCTCTGGCTAAACACTTATAAAGTCCCAAAGGCGAGACCTATTGGCTATGCCAATGCTTGTTAAATAAAGAACTTTTATTTTAAATGCAGCATTTTTCTTAAAGGAAAATGGGATGCATTTCAAAAAGAAAAATTAAAAGCTACTTTTTCATTTTTAAAGAGTAGGCAGTTGTCCATGGGACCACTGACTGCGCTTAAAAAACGTTGGTGCTCAAATTCACAGAGGGGACGGAGTCCCTTGGGGACCCCTTGCTTGCAAATGGGTTATCACCTCTTTCACGTAGTCAGTAAAATATATGTATTTTGCGACCGCATTCCGGTCGCAGAACATTCATACATGCCTGTGACTCAATATTTGGAATGGATGCCATTGGCATGCCCCTTCCTCATACCAACTCGCAAACCCGATTGTGCGAGTCAGTAATAGGTTACTGACTCGCAAAATAGGGTTAGTACATGCTGGAAGCCATTTTAGCAGTTGCAAATGGCCAGGTTCTCCATTTGCGACTGCTAAAAATGGTAGTACATGTGCCCCTAAGTGCTTTGTTACTTCATTCAGTTCTATTTACTCCTAGCTTCTGCTTTAGGGTTGGCCTTGCTAATCCAACAAACAGTAGAATCCATACCTAATTTCAGGATATCCACAATTAATATTTATGATGTTCTCTTCAGACCTGGGTTCTGAACTCGTAAGTTCACACTGGTAGAGAATGACTACAGAAAGATTTGCTGTTTGTGAAAAAGGCCTTTGTTTCAGAAGCAATTTGAGTGCACAAACACAACATCCTTCGGTTTAGACGTATATTCTAAACTGACGTAACATAACTACATCCTAACATGGTCAAACTAGCCCATCTCTTCTCCCCTGATACACCCCTCACCAGAGGCTCAACTAGAGGCAAAATTTGGGGGTAAGGGGTTGACGGGGGTGGAAGGCTAATTCTTCCACCAATAGGCAGAGTGGAGATGCAGGTCCTCTTAGAAGGGGTGAAAAACAACGAAGCCTCATTAACAAGGAAATGGTCTTTTGAAGACCTGTGAAGTACTGAGGTGAGGCTGTGTGTGGGCCCCCGGGAAGCTGTCTCAGCCCGGCTGTCCTACACGATGGGGGGGGGGGGGGGCGCTGAGCCCAATGGGCGTTGCGCGCCTGTCACTCACACCCATGAGGTTCTAAAGTCCGTCTTAACATCAACTTCAAAAATATGTCTACCGTTTAGCCTTCTGTTTATTTCCTCAGTCTTGAATTCCTTCAAAATTCCTGTCCAGCTAGCCAACGCTGCATCCTCTTTTTGTTAGGGTCTCCCCTTCACTTTTCTGTTTCTATCCTGCTCCCCCCTCGCTCAGTCTGGGCTCTCTCTTCCCATTTGCCTCTTGGGGCAAAACTTAATATGCCAATAACCCCCCTGCCCAACCAATTTGTAACATAGCCTGACAGTCTGTGCCAGAGCGAGAGTTTGCCTTGGCTCCTCCGAGGGATTGTGAACATCCGTCTGTGTAGGCAAGAGGGCTTTGCTCTGCTGAGGGACTGTGATAATCCATCTGTGCACGTGCGGGCTTCACACACATGCATAGATGTGCATGGGTGAGTGCTCAAAGACACAGACACATGTGTCTTTGAGCCCTCGCATCTCTGTGCTGAAAAGGCAATTCCTCCCCCCTCCAAAATGTAATGTAATGTAATGTATAGGCATTTATATAGCGCACTACTTACCCGTAGGGTCCCAAGGCGCTTCGACCGCTGCCAAACCCTTCCTGGCTTCCCTGAGAGATGGTCCCTTAATGGGTATCTCCAGGGTGAGACCAGGCATCCCCGGCGGTCTGGTGGGGCCGTTAGTGAAGATGAGGCAAGCTAATGCCCAGAGTTGCCGAGTGTGATCGCTGAGGGACCTGCCTTTAATGAGAACAACTCCAGACATGTTTGCTGCCTCTAAAACAAGCATTGGCAAAGCCAATAGGTCTCAGCAATCAGTGGTAATATATTTGTGGATATCAATAAAAACAGCCCCTGAGCCATACACAAATGCACTTACATTGCCTTCGTCTGTAGCTATCTGATTGCTGAGACCTATTGGCTTTGCCAGTGCTTAATCTGATATCTTGTCTAGGGCAAGGATGTGGCGCTATAGCCAGAGCTGATGACTGTGGAGCTGGGGAACCAGGTTCAATACTTGGGGTCTTCTCAACAGCCTATGATTCTGAGAATATCACTTTATCGC
This sequence comes from Lissotriton vulgaris, assembly GCF_964263255.1. NCBI lineage: Eukaryota > Metazoa > Chordata > Amphibia > Caudata > Salamandridae > Lissotriton > Lissotriton vulgaris. Next base: position 1,123,278 of record NW_028243049.1, on the reverse strand, counting down.
CCTCTGCTTACAAAAAATGAATGTGTGTTTGTGTAATGTGAATGATGCTCCTGGAAAGCGCTCCAATACCTTTGGGTCATGTTCGCACTATATAAACCTGCAAAAAATAGATTATAACATTGTAAGCACTCCAGTTTCCAGGTACAACTCAAAACTGGAAGTGGAGCTCTTCATTCCATATTATCTGCCCTTAACACCGGGGCTCTGCAGGAGGGAATGGCCATCAATGATGCGGAGTACCAGCTTCCAGAACTTTTTTGTAAGGTGGTGGTGGTGGTGGGGGGGGGCTCGACGTGTAAAAAGGTTTAGATGGGGGGGCTCAGCTGACAAAAGTTTGAAGACCTCTGGCTCAGCTGACAAAAGTTTGTAGACCTCTGGTCTTCAATCTGTGGGGCGCGACCCTCAGGCGGGGCGTGGACTCATTCAAAGGGGGTCGCGCACTCCTGCCTGGATCCGGAATCCAAAACGTTTGCGTTTTGGATTCCCAATAATGCGTGTCAATGTACTCTCTGATTGGAGGACACCGTAAAAGACTATAACGTCTTCCACGACTGTCCTCCAATCAGAGAAACTTCAGGATGCACACATTGTGCACGTATGTGTTTGTCTAGAGCCTAGACAAACACATACGTGCACAAATGGGCGCACACAAACACACTCAGATCACACACAGACATGACCATTATTTCAACATTGTTCACACAATCGTGCACATGCACGCAAACATAGGCACCTAGGAATGCCTCAGACACAAAGCTACACCCACATCATTATTTCAGCCCACGCATGCGCACATTTCTCAGAATAATTTGCACACTCAGCATTCGCCGAACAGTAGCTACACGCAGCAAAGGTGAACACACACACTGCTATGTATGCCACGTACACACACACCCCCAAGTATATCTCACATGCGCGCTACATACACAAACATAGCAGTGGCAGCACATATACACGTGTTCAAAGTATTAAATGCCTTCATGGAGACCGTCAAAAACTAAATAATGCATACATTAAGCGCTTTTCATTTCCAGGATGTTTATAAATTTGTACGAAAAAAAACTCAAAAATAAATCCACACCAGTTTCTCACATTGATACATATGCAGACGTGCACACAAAAAGTACATACCAGATTATCTCTTTCCTGTGTTTCTCAGCCACAGATGCCGTGTTTCATCGTCACCATGTCTAATCAGGATATGAGATTGAAAACTAAATTCCAAAATAATCCAAATCACCTTTTTCAGAAAAAGCATTTCCAATCTATGCAGACACACGTGACGCACATCCATGCTCACACATACACTAATAACACACACACACACTTGCACACAAAGGAGCAACCGATACACCCATGTAGACAAACGGGGACACAGACTCCAGCTTGAGCCATGAGTTTATAGGTAAACAAACACATAAAGGAGGCACAAGATAACACACGTCACACATAAAAACAACCCCACACATACATGCAAAATCCTGCACATCCACGCACACGAGGACCAGCCACAAACATAACAATTATTTAAACATAGTTCACGCAAGCACTTGGAAAGCCTCACGAGTAGACCACAAGCACATACAAATATGGACAAAACTGAATTTTCAAATACATACATATTTTTCAATAGAACGCACATTTTATTTTTTATTTCTGGTATTTATAAAGCGCGACACTCATCCCAGTTGATATCACGGCGCTGTACCATATACATTGATATCTTTCACATGTGTGCCCCGACACCTTGGTCCAGTGGTACCTGCACATAAACATTTGTAGAGCAATAATTACACACACAGCAAAGGTGTTCACACACACATACATAGAAAGTGATGTGCCTGCGACAGGCACAAACACATACACACAAGTGGCTTGCGTAAACAGGGACATACAAGCAATCAGCCATACAACAACACTCTAAGTCAGGCAACACAAACTAGCATACGGTAACATACACTATCAGGCACATACAAGCACAGGCACAATTGATGCACATAAGCTTGAGGCACACACAAACATAGAGGAGCACACAGGATTTCACTCAGAGGGCTATGACACACATAATGTGCACTGTACTTCTCCCTCAAGTGTCCCCCACCTCACCTCACCACTGTACCGCCTGCTGCTCCTCTCTGCCCTGGTCACCCTTAATCTCCCCAGGGCAGGCCTTGCTTACCCCCTGGTAATAAATAAATAAATGAAGTGTAAGTTGGCAGGGAGGTGAGTCTACAAGGGCCGGTGTGGCCTCCTTGTGTGACACTTGTGAGAGCAGGGTCTGCTGGGATCTAAGACACAGTACCGGGCTCACTTGTAGGGGTGAAGACGGAAGGGTAACAAAGGAAGAGTATATGCATTCTTTTGTCGTCACAGCAGCCACTTACTAAGCCCCATGGCTCATGTGCAGATTCAGGTCTGGCTCGGGCCTTAGTCCTGACCCATCTAGGGCTTGCCAAACTGGTGCTCATCGGCTTTAGTTGCCTTTGGGAGCAGGAGAAGAGTTTGTTGACCTCTACTGATCTAGCAAGAGTAAGTGAAGCCTAGCCCTTTAAAGTTCATGAAGTTTATGTTCAGGTTGCCAAGAATGAATTCTCTTCCCTTCTCTCCTCCTTGCAAGAAGCAGGCAATATCCCTGCCTTAAAGGAGGTCAATGGATACAGCTCATGTCATCAAGTCCTTTTACTTGCCATTTGGCCTCTTTTTATTAATTTACTGGCCCCTGTGCCATGTGCTTGTTGTGCCTTCGCTTTCCCCTCTTTGTTCTGTGCATACACAGTCCTGCACTGTCGCTCTGGCTCGGCTGGTGCTGTTTGGTTGCCAGATATGTTGGTATTAACTGTGCACCTGCCCTCCTGGGTGCTGCCCCTCAGATAGGAGCACCTCTGTTGCCAGATATGTTGGTATTAACTGTGCACCTGCCCTCCTGGGCGCTGCCCCTCAGATAGGAGCACCTCTGTTGCCAGATATGTTGGTATTAACTGTGCACCTACCCTCCTGGGCGCTGCCCCTCAGATAGGAGCACCTCTGTTGCCAGATATGTTGGTATTAACTGTGCACCTGCCCTCCTGGGCGCCGCCCCTCAGATAGGAGCACCTCTGTTGCCAGATATGTTGGTATTAACTGTGCACCTGCCCTCCTGGGCGCTGCCCCTCAGATAGGAGCACCTCTGTTGCCAGATATGTTGGTATTAACTGTGCACCTACCCTCCTGGGCGCTGCCCCTCAGATAGGGGCACCTCTCCGGCTACACACACCTGACACCAAAACACTTCCTGCTAATTCAACACGGCCAACTGTGCACTCCTCGAAGGCGCAGCCTGCTATAGCGCACCACATAGGGGTATGAAGCGCTATACAATGCCGAGCACACAGTGCCTCCAACAAAGGCACATCTGTCACGTCCAAGACGGTCCAGGTTGCTTCTGTACTACACCTATCCTTTGCCTTCCACAGACCCTTCCGATATAAGCATACATGTAATTATAGCTCAGAGGCTAACCGTGTCTGAAGCAGAGAACTTGGCGTGTCTGGCAGGGTGTAATTCGAAGACCTCAAACTCTGCTTTTCAACCTTTCAAACTCAATAAAATCAGTACCATTAAGTTGTATGACAATAAGATGAAGTATTTGGGGAGTGCACTGATACGTGTTTTATACTTTTAAATAGTGCTTAATTTGTGCCAGTGGTTACTGGTGCTCGGCTCCACCACTTAATTGTCAGCATCATGTCCAACTCTAGTGGCAGTCTACCCCATGGTAGAGCTGTATAAGATGTGCACAACAACTGTTTTTATTAACTCACAAGGCACTGAAAAATGAATTCAGCCTTTCACGCCATTATTATAGCTTTGTGTGGCCTGAAAAGTCTGAAATGTCATACTTGTAGGATTGCGGTGGTGAGATGTTATGTTGGCATTGCCATTGGCAACGCTGGCAGAGGCAGTGCGTGGTGCTGGCTGCAGTGGCCTTTCGAGAAGAGCCCTGGGACTGAATTTTTTACAAATTAAGCACTGATTATGCCTCTCACCCGAACTTCGAGAAGACAGCTGTGAGGCCTGCAAGTCTTTTCAGTCCAAAAAGACTCTTAGGGACTGATGTGTTAGAAGACAAGGAATGCAGCGCAAACAAACGGACAATATCTCTGACATCTTGGGCTCGGCAAGGAGAGGACAAAGAAGCTTCAGCAGCACAAGCGGAATCACTTTCCACCCATGATTCCAAACCAGAGTCTCAATTAGAAGAGGTTTCTGGCTCTCTTTAGCCGGCAAAGAAGCAAAGTACTGTGAACACCTGCTCCAAAGCCCAAATCATCAGTTCCCCCCCATTAAAAAGCTCACGGGCCACCACTGCACACAAGCCATGGTGCGCACTGAAAACCTGACTCTGAAGCCTCGCCCTCTGTCTTGGCTCCGAAAGTTCAGCCTAAAGCACAGGCTTTACTCCATCCGAGAGCATAACACCTCGGTTCTCAATCTCAGCAACAAAGAAAAGACTTGTTTCGGAACCGAATGTTCCTCCATCGAAGACAAAGCATCCACCACCAAAATGCTATGTTTTTGGACCAAAATATCAATCCTCGAGCAGTTTAAAAAAAATCCCAATCCAAAACAAACAAAATGCTCCAAATTTAGTTAGGAACAAAGAAAATAATGGTACAGCCACCAAAACAACATACTCCCAAGAACCAGTTGAGTTTTGAGGAGGCTTAGGACATTACTTTTCAACCCCTAAAGAACAGGTGAAAGAATGCTGCAACTAGTCATAGTAGTTGGGGCACAGGGAGTCCCCCGGGCACCGGGGGCTCCTTCCAGCACCACGGCCAGAACCAGGGCTTCTACCACGGGGCGTCATCGCTCTCCGCCTCCCCCTACCAGCAAAGCCCGGCATGGGGACCCCGGCAACTTCTATGGCTATGGCCCCCTGTAGCAGCAAGGGGCCCTGTTCAGCAGCAGCCAGGACCCCGAGCTGCTGCAGTACCCGGACTGCAAGCTGGCCGACGAGGGCGAGACCTCGGAGCAGAACCCGTCGCCCACCCAGCTCTCCTCGTGGATGCGGCCGCAAGGTAAGGCTGGCTCCGGCCAGACACTTCCGGACCAATAAAGGCACTTTTTATTGTTTTACGGGGGTCCCGATGCCACCTCCGCGCGGCTGCTCTTAGAGTTTAATTGCGTTAATTGGGGTCTTCCGTCTTCCTGCTCGGGCGCCCCTCTTTCAACGACCCTTATGGCACTTTTTACAGCTCTCGCTCCCTTCGTCTCCTAAGACTTTGCTGGCATCTTAGCTCCTCAAGCTTCCAACGGGTTAATTAACCTGTTTTTACTTTTCCTCTATATTTTTCAAGAAACAGCAGCCCTCGTTTTGATCTGCGATGCCTCTAAATTCAATTTCTCTATGTTGACTCATACATTGTAACCCGTTAGGGATTTGCTTTTAGGTGTACCTTTTTGTTTTATATTGTAAAAACGTTCTGGTTAATTTGAATTTTATAGGCTTGATGTGGACAGCTAATAAAAATACTTTCAATAACATAAGTGGCCACCTTTGTAGTTATAAATGCATCATTTTGAGACAATATTTTTGAATAGGCTTGGAGCATTAAGACTCCTGTTTAAATTCAATAGAAAAATACAACCTGCATTTTTGAAGCATTGATTCGGAGACATTTTGAGCAGTTGAACATATTTTTGACTTACCTGTTTATTGACGAAAATATTTTTAAATGAATGGGTTTAATATAGAGAACATTTTAAAACGAACGCAGCAAAACCAATAGGTCATACTTTGGCTGTTGGTGTTTTATCTTTGCCAATGTTTTTTTTTTCCGCCTTGGCTTTTGTAAAACGTTATTGTTGGGGGAGCTACGGGACCCCCCTACCAATGAGATAAAAAGGATTGGATGAAACCAAAAGTATGTTATTGTCACAGTAGCTCCTGGTTCTGAAGGGAACTTCTTTGTGGACGGATATGTACTTTATGAAAGAGCAGGATGCCCTCTCTCAGGGATGTTAGCCAATGGCTGAAGTGGGCTGACCCACTGCCCTGTTCTGTGCTAGGTGGAAGTAATATGTGAATGGCATGACAGTGAACTTGTGGATGAAGGGGACTGGCTATATCCTTTAGCCAGTCCTCTTCATCCGCAGGTCTGCTGCCATGCCATTTACAAATGAATTCCACCCAGCACAGCATACAGATAGATAGTAGTTTTTAGCCGTCTTCTATAATTTTAGTAAATTTAAACGGTGCTAACGGCATACCTATGAAGTCATCCATTAAGGTTGTTTAGGTTATTGGAATTTCAAAGGCATAATCTTCAACATTTTATGCAATGTGTTTTAGTGTATGAATGTATTGACCTCGCACTCACTTTTCATACCGTGGACCCTACAGTGGCGTCACTAGGGTTTGTGTCACCCAGTGCGGGTAACTCATGGTGTCACCCCCTCACGACTTACCCCATGAATCCATGATGGACCTCCTCGAGGAGATGTATTCATCTGTGCAACACCCACGGAGGGGGTCCTTCTTCTTCTGGGGCCTTTTCAAGCCTCCTCCTCTACATTGTAGTCTACAGCACTGTCGAGGTGTTACCCGTCCTTTCATAACTCCTCCCCTTGCTCCTGACCAACATAGAAAAGTCTTAACCACACATGGGAAAATGTGGAGTGTGGCTTTGACGCATTCCTTCGAGGCGGAGACGCATTCCTTCGAGGCGGAGACGCCTGCCCCATTCCAATGTGTGGCGCTTCGCATCATGCTCACCGGACATGACTGGAGCTTACCTGTCAACGGTTACGACAACGCCAATTGTCTTACCAGGCACAGGGTCATTGCTATTCATTCTTCTCTAGACATCACTCCACCACTTTCTTTAACAAGGAAGACAAGAGGGCAAAAATGTTGCCAAATAAATGATACAGGGCACAAGTAAATTGTTGGAGAGCCTGTAACTCTATTAACCAATTGGTTTCCATCACCAAAGAAAGTTACATGATAAAAACGAATGCTACTTTTTAATTTATATTCAGAAGTGCAGAGCCAGTGTTCACCTTTCCACTCTTCCTTTTCAGTGCATTATTTCTCGCGCACTGAGCAGCAGTGCCACTCATCTTGGCACAGGGGTGCAGGTGTATGTGAGGTTTGCGTGGGTGAAAGTTCATTGCACTCTGTCATGATATGGTAAACTAGTGTGAGAAAGCGGACGCATTTGAGGAAAGGTGGGTAACTCTAGCGCCTTACACCCGGACTGCCCTAGCGACTGTCATTTAGAAGACAACTCTGTGCAGTTCACATAAATCAACGTGTCTGGCGGGTTATCAGTTGAATCTCCTAAATGTAGCAGCGCCTTCAAGCAACACTCTGAGCGCTATTCAACCCCAGCAATCCACATGCTACATTTGCACAAACCATCAAAGTGCAAAAGAGCTCGATCACCGAAGCGATTTAATTAAGGTCGATTGCTGAAAGTTGCAGCACTTTAATTGAGCCACACAAACCGCAGAAGGCAGTGGCAGACAGGATACCGCTTTAAATTACAGTCACATCGTTGCGAGCACCGAGTAAGAAAGGAGGTGCTCTGGCGCCAATCTCAGCCCAGTCAGAGATACATTATAGAGAAGTAACTCATGCAATAATATATAGGATTGCCAATCAACAGGTCTGAGCGTGAACTGTTTTTAAACTTAAAGCGCGCTCACTAAAGTGCACAGGTTATCCTAGGACTGTGTTCCTACATCTCACACCGAAGGAGCAGGACACACATAATATACTTTCTCAGAATGGGCTGCGCCCAGCACCATTACGTATGTGTCAGGTTTTAGACCCTCCGGTAAAGCGCTGATCTGCTTGTATTATACTCAGAGGTTGCGGCTAGATGAAAACTACGTTTCCCAGCATGCCTGGGATTACGTCGTGCGTGCAACGTGTGGCACGCAAATGAGGAAACAAATTGTTGCAGTGGGAAAGCAGCGCTGCCGATACTTCCTGCTGAAGTTTCCTGTTCGGTTTGTAGCAGCTAGGCGGTAAGAGCTTTGTTTCTTTCTTGTGGATCCGCCATTCTTGAATCCGTATCGGAGTACTCATGCCTCGATAATTCTTCGTGTGCGCTTTGTCTGTGGGACGGAAGGCGCGTCCTGTTGGCCTCCATATCTTTGAAGCAGACTATTGTTCGGTGAGCACTCGCAGCTGAAAGTGATCACGCTTCCCCGTTGGACGAGACCGGGTGCTTTCCGTTGTCTCATTGCGGGGAAACACGCTGCTACCAATACAATTCTCCGTTGGCGGAGGCATCAAGACTTTGTCTCTTGCGGGGAAGTATTTACTTGGTGAAATCCTCAAGGGGGGGGGCATTTTGGGCTCAAAATAGACCCTTCTTTACACCATGGAGCACTAGGTGTCTAGCCCAGCCTATCGTTATTCACTCCGAACTTTTTGGACACCATAAACAATACCGTGGGGCAGACATCGTTAAGAGTCATTATCTATGTCTGCTATTACAGTTTGATTTCTCTCCACAATCCTTTATATATTTATCCAATCATAGGAGAGAGGAGCTTGGGTGTATCATATCGGAGAGACCTTACTGACTACTGCATTAAAACAGAATGTGTTGGGTATGTTGTATAACCTAGTCCAGTGTGTATAGTATGAGAAACCGAGTCAGTAGTTACAACGTGTTCTCCTATTTTCCCTTTCCAGTTGGGAGGACTCCAGATATCACTCTATCCTCTCCTTGTACCTATAGGCACCAGTATTTTTCTTTACAGGTGGGAGAGTGGAAATAATCCATTGCAATCACAGGAGGGAGGGACTAAGGTAGCATTGTTGTTTATAGATACTGATAGTGTATGCCTTGTCTCTTTTGTGTCTTCACAGATCTCCCTCCGTGCTGTCCCCATCCTTTCCTTCCCTCGCTCGACTATCCCGGTAGTCTGTGTATTTATATCCGGACTCTGGGGCCGTCGAGAGGGTGACCCCTTATAGCATCGGCACAATCCACGGCTAGTGGATCTAAAGAACTCAAAAGTACAACCGTAAACAAAGAAAGAACGTAAACAAAAACAGACCCAGAATGCCCAGTGGCAAAATGGGGAACATATTTAACATACAGCTGCCCCTGACAGGCAAGAGAGGTTAGGACGGAGTCACTCTAACAAAAGGGTGAAGTGAGTTGCATGAGGAGGGATGGCTGGGGCAGAGTCAGTTAATCCCATTAAGAAGCATATAAAGCGCAGCGACTGTGCTCGAGGAACTTTCTGGCGCTAATGGCACCAGCGGCCACATGCAAGACCTCTGGCTCTGCCCCAGCTGGACCGGCCTTTCCAATGCACAAGCATAGCAAAAGTGCCCCCTCCCATGAACCAATCCGCGTCTTTCGGGCAGCACAAAGAGTAGCGAGGGCTGCTAACCTGCCAGGCTGTTGTAACAGTCCACCTCGATGCACTCCACCGCGCGCCCCTGCTCGGCCGCCACTTGGTACTTGCCAATGGCCTCCCGGAACTTCTTCTCTTGGCTTGTAGCATTCGGCCCCCTGGCTCCTGAGAGGTCTACGTAGGCCTATTTTTATTACTTACGTCAATCCAAGTTTACTTCTACTGTCCGAGCCAATGGAAGTTGCAGCATGACGTCATGTGTCTTGGCCTTCAAAAGTAGCTAGGTATAAACTAGATGGACACTGCTCGATTAAAAGTAGAATATCTAGTGAACATTTAAGATCACCGCTCTTTTATGTTGGAAAGACTAAACAAGGTGTGTATTTTGGAGGAGGCCTGGCCAGCGGCTAGTTGCTGATTTTGGAAACTTTGAACTGAGTTTCTAATACAGCACTGGCATGACATCACAACGCATGTGGTTCTCCGCCAATCACTCAATCTCTCTGTGCCTATAAATGTTAATAGGTGAAAATAATTTGAATGTGTAAAATGCTCTTGTACAGTGTCCTAACGGCACAACCCAGTCGATGTACAGTGCCACTGAGCATGGTAGTTGTACAATACCTTATACCCAAAACGAGGCACCCTGGGTAAATTTGCAGGCAAATAGCATGCTATCCTGTGGGAGTGCTACGGACGGGAGAGTGTGTGTTTATCTTGTTGGCTGTATGAGTAGCTTATGCTGTTGTGTGTGAGGCCTGAATTTATGCTTATAATGCTTTTATCACTGCACCTACGTGTGAAGCTGAAGCGAAAACTAGTGAGAGGCAGGGCACGAAAGCTACTGTATGTGAGGGTTTAGGAAGTGTGTCAATACATTTCAGCGTAAGTGAAAGCGTTTTGGTGTCTTGTGTGTTTAACAGACTGCTGAGACTGTGTCCTCACAAGCATGCAGCTGCCATTATGAACTCCAGGGCCCTCTGGATAAGCTCGGCGGGGCCCATGCCACCCTCCCCGCCACCAGGGGCCGGCACCCTGGCGGTGCCCCCTCTGCTGGGACAGGCTCTGCCCAGGAGGTGCCCGTCACCGGCAGCCCCCGGGCAGCCTCCTTCCTGTCCTCCATGCTCCTCTGCCAGTCAGATGCCAAGGGAGGCGGCTGCGAAAGATCACATTTCAGTGCACTCGAGTGGCCACGGAGATGTGCTCTGTGAAATTTGGGGAAGGCAGAGGTACATGCTGTAACTTTAGGAAAGCTGCGTATTAAAAGATGCTGTTTGCGGCACTGTGTGCCAGGTTTTTCCGGCTCCCAGTTCAAAGGGCATACTTACAAACACACTGAAGGGAAGAATTGGGGTGCCACTTACCAGCCGCAGAGGAAGACAAGCGTGCACCTGGCGCAGTGATGAAAACGGCGGGTCCGGGAGCCACGTCACGACGTAGGGACGCCGACGTCGTAGCCTAATTGGACAATAATCTTGGCCTGCAGCCGGGTAAGGTTCAACAGACAGTAATATTATTTTGCATGTTGGTGTCACGGACTCTGTGACACCAAAATGCAAAATAATATTACTGTCTGTCGAACCTTACCCGGCCGCAGGCCAAGATTATTTTCGACATGGACCACGATGTCACCCCATGTGATGGTGTCACCCGGTGCGGTCGGCACCCCACAGTACCATAATTTGCGTACTCAATACTGTGGTCAACTCTCTAAGCACTAAGTTGATTTTTCTGTTATCGCTCTGACTAATGTATCTCAGACTCATGGTGTTTTAGACTCAAGGTTTCCTACCTGTCGGTTGGGAATCCCCTGGGCTTGGTTCTAGATCCATGCTTCTCTGGTGTTACATTTAATGTCTTGGAGACATAATTTCAAACTTTGGTTATGCCTGGCATCTTTTTGCCAGTGATGCTCAAATATTTTACTCCTTCTCAACTTTTACCCTGATCTGCAATCTAAAGCTTCTGACTGTCTCTTTTTTTTTATTTGCCTTTTCACCGCCCAGTACTCAGCGAGACCACCCTGGGTTTTTCCACCTCATTTACTGATTTTAAAGGGAGGGTATACACAACGCTATTTAGAGCTGAGACTCCCCTCCGGGCAAAGCCCACTGTTTAAGAGGGACAGGGAGTCTTCCTCCAGCGCATGTCGAGCCTTACCTCGAATCTCAAAGTTGCCTGAGAAGATTTCAACCAGCCGAGGTAGGCGAAGGCTTAATCGTTGGATTTATAATAAGTCAAAAGCAAAAAAAACCTTTACCCTCACCCACAACACACCAAAAAAGGAGTCCAGAATTTATATCTCTTCTTCGTATGAACCGAAATATCCAGTTTTGCAATAAATCTCATAGCTCTTAACCAATCCAATTCTGTTGAGGGTACCGGTGAAACCCACAATTAACAAATCTCGTGCCAAAAGTATAGCATAAAAAATAAGCTTTGCATTATCGTCTGTGCCCAGGACCCTCGACAAACAGCTACTAACGGCCTCCCAAAACTCTTGGATCTTCGGACATAGCAGAAACATGTGCAGGTCATCTTCATTAGGGCTTTTGCACTTGGGACACATCACCACACCACCTGAACCAAATTTGGAGAGTCTTCGAGGAGACCAGTACGCCATATGGATCGTAAAGAAATGGTTCCGCCTTAAATTTGCAGGCGTTACTATTTTATAGAGCATAGACATTGTTACTTGTCATTGGTCTTCTGCAGCAATCTCCGACAAGGAATCTCCCCACAGGATCTCAGGTAACTTGAAAGGGCCGTCCTCCATCTCTAACGTCAGCCAGTACCATAATGAAACTTGCTTTTTAAATGCACAATTTGAAAAAAGCTTCTCCTCCAACTCGTTATAAGTTCCAATTTGATCCCCCACTACCGCCGACCAGCTCTGGATCAGCATATATTTGAATCTGGAAAAGCTACGGCCCCATTCTCGTTCACAATAACTCCAGGAGACCAACTTCCCATCTGGAAATAACTCCTTCCATTTTTGAAGACCCATCTCCTTTAAAGGTCGAGCCAACGCGTCCTTCGACCAGAGGGGAGAGCCGCCGCGTCCCACATCGATGCCATCTGGCTATAATATGGAATCTTTAATTACTTCCTAATTCTAAACCAAGTTTCTGCTAAGTCCCTTAAAACCTTTAACCAAACCTTTTTAAAGAATTTCGGATCAGCGAATTTATATAAAACAATGTTTTCATCAAAGTTTTGCTTTCTACGCATTGCACAAAACATTTTCCCAATCACCGTATTAGTCGGGATGTCCAACAGCATTCTGCTGTTTTTCAACAAAAAGGCCCATGAATAATATTGCAAGTCTGGGACCGCTAAACCTCCCCCAGTCTTCTTCTAAGCTTCTTCCAAGACAGGCGCAGACCTTTCGATGCCCACAGGAAGGAACTGATCTCACTCTGTAATTTTGCAAATTGTGCAAACCATTCCTTCTTAAATGTCAAGGGAACTGTTTCAAACAGAAACGTTAACTTCGGCAGAATCATAATTTTTACCAGATTCGTCCGACCAAACAAAGTAAGTGGTAAATGTGTCCAACCTCGCAAACTAGCACTTTTCTCCTTCTTAAGCTTAGTGAAGTTGACTTTAGTAAGTTCCCCAATATTCTGAGTAATCCTAACTCCAAGATATCTCATCTAATTTTTGCATACAGTTCCCTCCGTGATTATGTTCCCTGTCATAACTTCTGTTTCCCCTTATTTATATCATATCATGAAACAGCCCCAAACCCTTTGGTTAAATCTAGAATACATCCCATTGACTGGTGTAGATTAGGGGTATAAATGATAATGTCGTCAGCATATAGTCTGATCTTTTTAGACCAACCTTCAAATTCAAAGGGGTCGATATTCTCAACAGATCTTATCTTGCATGCTAGGGGCTCTATGTATAAGTCAAACAAAAGTGGTGACAAAGGGCACCCTTGTCTTGTACCTCGCATGATCGGCACTGGCTGGGTGAGTATCCCATTCACTAACACCTTTGACGAAGGAACCTGATATATGGCTGAAAGAGATTCACTGAAATTCTGCCCCAGATTAAGATGTTTCACTAAGGCGTGCAAGTACACCCAATTCACACATTCGAACACCTTGGCGGCATCTAAAGCGATAACCGCCACGGGAAGATCATGGGCTGAAGCCCTATCTATAGTACAAATAAGTGAAAAAGTCAACTCTCTCAAATATCTACCCGTTATAAAAACCTTTTTGGTCCTCGTGGAGTAACTGTGGGATGGCCCCATTCAACCTATCGGCCATAATTTTAGCAAAGAGTTTATAATCGGAGTTAAGTAATGATATAGGCCGATATGAATCCATACACTTTGGTGACTTCCCTGGCTTCGGTTTTAATGTAATATATGCCTCATTCCAAGAAGGGGGCAGAGACGCATTACCCATAAATATCTGAATAAACATCTGACATATAATCGGTTCTAAATAAAATGGAAACCAGAGATATAAGAGGGCGCTCGGCAAGTCAGGGAATGTATCATATACGGTGTCTCCAATGGTGCTTCAAAAACTTGATCCGAAGAAAGCAGCCAGCACGTGTTTTGTCGTGCTTAAATCTTATTATTATTATAGGCACTTGTTAAGCGCGCAGCTACCCCAACGGGGTGTCCCAGTGCTGTCTCATACAGTGAGGAGAGCAGGAAAGGCAGGCTGGTCTAGTCCGGGCGGCTAAATAGCCAGGTTTTAAGGGCTTTACGAAACAGAGGTTCCGTCTGGATATGCCGTAGGTGCGTGGGAAGTTTATTCCAGCATTTCGTGGCACCCACCTCAAAAGATTTTCCACCGGATCTGGCTTTTTTAAATCTGGGTATGATCAGCTGGCTGGGTGTTGAACCGTAGCGATCTGGACTGAGCATAGGGGCGGAGTCTCCTTCTAAGCTAGGTGGGCCCTAGCCCCTTGCCCAGCAAAATGCCAGTGTCAGGACCTTAAATTCAATTCGCTTAGCGATGGGAAGCCAATGAAGTTGGCGCAGAGAAGGGGGCATATGTTGTCTGAGGCTGGTACCACAGATTAATCAGGCAGCAGCATTTTGTACTGTCTGTAGTCTGCAAATCAATCCCATGGAGAGGCCGAAATATAAACCATTTGCGTAGTCCAAATGGGAAGCTATTAAGGAATGGGCTTCTGTTTTGCGTGTAGCATTCGGCAGGTAGTTGATAAATTTCCTAATGGTTTTGATTTTCCCAAAACAGGCGGCAGCAACAGTTTAGACCTGAACTCCGAGGGATAACTGACTGTCCCATCTGACTCCTAAGTTCCTCACCGATTCTTTCGGGAGAGGAGCCGTACCCAAATCCTCCAGCCACCAAAGAGTGGGGGACAGAGGGGAGGGTTGATTAAAAAATAAAATCTTGGTCTTATCAGCGTTGAGTCTCAGGAAATTGCGCTCCATCCAGGCCGCAATGTTCCTGAGACATGTTTTAAGGGTATCAAAAGTGGTGACCGATACCGCCTTGAAAGTAAATAAAAGCTGGGTATCGTCAGCATAAGAAACAATTTTGATCCCCATTTTGGAGATCATCTCCGCAAGGGGGGTTAAATAAACATTAAAAAGCAGCAGGCTCAGAGCAGAGCCCTGTGTCACACCACATTTAGGAGGTTTAACCGGTGATGTGAAAGGATAGGATCGAACCTGTTGTTTACAGTCTGAGAGAAAGGACGTTATCCAAGTTAGTACTGTGCCCTGAATTCCTATGGCCTTAAGGTGATTCAGGAGGATGTGGTGTGAGACGGTGTCAAATGCTGCAGACAAGTCTAACAGCACTAACACCGCCTTTGAACCTCCATCTACCGCCCAGCGTATTGAATCGGCCATTTCAATTAATGCAGTTTCTGTACTATAACCGTCCCAGAATCCGGATTGAGACTCGTGGAGAAGATCATTTGCCTCAATGAAGCCGACCAGTTGTTGGAAGGCTAACTTCTCCAAGATCTTTGTGGGGGCGGGCAGTAGAGAGATGGGTCTGTAGTTACCCGGGACTTCCAGATCCGCATTCACCTTTTTTAAAATAGGCTGGAGAAAGGCATGTTTCCAAGCCAACGGATATATTCCCAGTTTAAGTGATGAGTTCCAAATAGGATTCAGATGCGGGTTGGGGAACTTCGCTAAGACTTTCTATTGTTTAGCTGGCCAGGGATCACTCGAGGCGCCCGATTTACACTTTTGCAATTCTAAGAGCGAGGCTTCCTCTGCCTCGTCAGCAAACTCTGAAACGACTATGCTGGGATGCTTTCCTAGACCAGAATCAATAGAGATTAGGGTATCATCTCCTGAATCCAGAAAAGATGCGTATATTGCGGCAATCTTATCCTCAAAGAACTCGGAGAGTTTATTACATAAGCTCTGTGAGGGAGAGTAGGAGTGGGTGAGGGCTGAAGGATCGGTAAAGGACTTGACAATTTAAAAAATCTCCTTGGAGTTGCTTTTAGCATTGTTTATTCTCTCAGCTAGAAATTCTCTTTTGCTTTTTATAAGCAATCTATGGTATTCTTTAAGGACTGCCCGATAGCTTGTCTTTCTGTCAGCAGAGTACATCAGCCTCCAACCACGTTCTAGTCTTTTACATTCCGCCTTTTTTTATCTAAGCTCCTCCGAAAACCATGGTGCAGAGGGAGACGACCTGGGAGATTTTACTAATTTTAGTGGCGCCAGGGCCTCCAGTGCCCCATCGACCGACTTATTCAGGTGCAAGATGCTGACATCCAGATCATGGGAGGGGATAGGATTAGAGTTCTTAGTGAATTGCGTTAGTGAATCCGAGGTAATGTTACTCCAGTTCCTTCTGAATTCTTTGGGAGTGAGGTATATTTCATAGGGCTAGGCCACCTAAGTTAAAAAGGGATCAAAAAATGGTCCGACCAAATCACAGGTATCGTAGGATATACTGTGATATCGGGATGCCAGGTTTTTCCGGCTCCCAGTTCAAAGGGCATACTTACAAACACACTGAAGGGAAGAATTGGGGTGCCACTTACCAGCCGCAGAGGAAGACAAGCGTGCACCTGGCGCAGTGATGAAAACGGCGGGTCCGGGAGCCACGTCACGTGAGTGACCTTTCAAACGTCCTCGACGTAGGGACACCGACGTCGTAGCCTAATTGGACAATAATCTTGGCCTGCAGCCGGGTAAGGTTTGACAGACAGTAATATTATTTTGCATTTTGGTGTCACGGACTCCTTGACACCAAAATGCAAAATAATATTACTGTCTGTCGAACCTTACCCGGCAGCAGGCCAAGATTATTTTCGACATGGACCACGGTGTCACCCCATGTGATGGTGTCACCCGGTGCGGTCGGCACCCCCCGCACTCCTCTAGTGACGCCACTGACCACAGTACCATAATTTTAGTACTCAATACTGTGGTCAACTCTCTAAGCACTAAGTTGATTTTTCTCTTATCGCTCTGACTAATGTATCTCAGACTCATGGTGTTTTAGACTCAAGGTTTCCTACCTGTCAGTTG
This sequence comes from Lissotriton vulgaris, assembly GCF_964263255.1. NCBI lineage: Eukaryota > Metazoa > Chordata > Amphibia > Caudata > Salamandridae > Lissotriton > Lissotriton vulgaris. The sequence continues at coordinate 1,106,411 of NW_028243049.1, read as the reverse complement.
GGAATCCCCTGGGCTCGGTTCTAGATCCCTGCTTCTCTGGTGTTACATTGCATGTCTTGGAGACATCATTTCAAACTTTGGTTTTGCCTGGCATCTTTTTGCCAGTGATGCTCAAATATTTTACTCCTTCTCAACTTTTACCCTGATCTGCAATCTAAAGCTTCTGACTGTCTCTTTTTTTTTTATTTGCCTTTTCGCCGCCCAGTACTCAGCGAGACCACCCTGGGTTTTTCCACCTCATTTACTGATTTTAAAGGGAGGGTATACACAACGCTATTTAGAGCTGAGACTCCCCTCCGGGCAAAGCCCACTGTTTAAGAGGGACAGGGAGTCTTCCTCCAGCGCATGTCGAGCCTTACCCCGAATCTCAAAGTTGCCTGAGAAGATTTCAACCGGCCGAGGTAGGCGAAGGCTTAATCATTGGATTTATAATAAGTCAAAAGCAAAAAAAACCTTTACCCTCACCCAAAACACACCAAAAAAGGAGTCCAGAATGTATATCTCTTCTTCGTATGAACCGAAATATCCAGTTTTGCAATAAATCTCATAGCTCTTAACCAATCCAATTCTGTTGAGGGTACCGGTGAAACCCACAATTAACAAATCTCTCTTCGTGCCAAAAGTATAGCATAAAAAATAAGCTTTGCATTATCGTCTGTGCCCAGGACCCTCGACAAACAGCTACTAACGGCCTCCCAAAACTCTTTGATCTTCGGACATAGCAGAAACATGTGCAGGTCATCTTCATTAGGGCTTTTGCACTTGGGACACATCACCACACCACCTGAGCCAAATTTGGAGAGTCTTCAAGGAGACCAGTACGCCCTATGGATCGTAAAGAAATGGTTTGCCTTAAATGTGCAGGCGTTACTATTTTATAGAGCATAGACATTGTTACTTGCCATTGGTCTTCTGCAGCAATCTCCGACAAGGAATCTCCCCACAGGATCTCAGGTAACTTGAAAGGGCCGTCCTCCATCTCTAACGTCAGCCAGTACCATAATGAATAAACAAAAGCAAGCAGCAGCTGACCAAGGTTTCGCACATCAACTTTGTCTGTTTCAGAAATATTTGGTGGTGCGGCTACTCTCACCATCCGCTGCCGTGGATGTATATCTGAGCAATGGTATAGAGGAGTAGAGAGGCGCACTCAATGAAGTCAATGTTCTAAGAGAGTCCAAAAAAAAGCGTAGATCTTCTGTTCTTATTCTAAATGTATTCTTTATTTTCACATACAACGGCACAGCCAACGCGTTTCATTCCCATTCGTGCCTAGGGAATTTCATCAGGGCATGTACTAAAAAGTCAGGTCCATGCGGTAATCCTAGATGAGGTTATTCCTAGGAGGCTGATGTGTAAAAATGATCACAGTAGACCACGATGTATTCCTGAAAAAGCTTCACATTCAATTCCAAGTGGAATGGTAGTTCCAGACCCCCGGTTAGCTGGAAAGTATCACTTAGGCAATTCGAGAAATGTATTGATTCCGGACCCCTTAGAGGAGACTCCAAGGCGGAGGGGGGTCAGCGTGCTCGGTGGGGTAACCGGCTGGAAGGTAGATGTAACGCGTTAGTACGCGACGGTACCTGTAATACGGTCTCCGTTCTCCGCCGCTCCTCCTCGTGGAATTCCACGGAATACATCGTGGTCTACTTTTTTTTGGACTCTCTTAGAACATTGACTTCATTGAGTGCGCCTCTCTACTCCTCTATACCAGTACCATAATGAAACTTGCTTTATAAATGCACAATTTGAAAAAACTTCTCCTCCAACTCGTTATAAGTTCCAATTTGATCCCCCACTACCGCCGACCAGCTCTGGATCAGCATATATTTGAATCTGGAAAAGCTACGGCCCTATTCTCGTTCACAATAACTCCAGGAGACCAACTTCCCATCTGAAAATAACTCCTTCCATTTTTGAAGACCCATCTCCTTTAAAGGTCGAGCCAACGCGTCCTTCGACCAGAAGGGAGAGCCGCCGCGTCCCAAATTGATGCCATCTGGCTATAATATGGAATCTTTAATGCCTTCCTAATTCTAAACCAAGTTTCTGCTAAGTCCCTTAAAACCTTTAACCAAACCTTTTTAAAGAATTTCGGATCAGCAATGTTTTCATCAAAGTTTTGCTTTCTAAGCATTGCACAAAACATTTTCCCAATCACCGTATTAGTCGGGATGTCCAACAGCATTCTGCTGTTTTTCAACAAAAAGGCCCATGAATAATATTGCAAGTCTGGGACCGCTAAACCTCCCTTAGCCAGTCTTCTTCAAAGCTTCTTCCAAGACAGGCGCAGACCTTTCGATGCCCACAGGAAGGAACTGATCTCACTCTGTAATTTTGCAAATTCTGCAAACCATTCCTTCTTAAATGTCAAGGGAACTGTTTCAAACAGAAACGTTAACTTCGGCAGAATCATAATTTTTACCAGATTCGTCTGACCAAACAAAGTAACTGGTAAATGTGTCCAACCTCGCAAACTAGCACTTTTCTCCTTCTTAAGCTTAGTGAAGTTGACTTTAGTAAGTTCCCCAATATTCTGAGTAATCCTAACTCCAAGATATCTCATCTAATTTTTGCATACAGTTCCCTCCGTGTTTATGTTCCCTGTCATAACTTCTGTTTCCCCTTATTTATATCATATCCTGAAACAGCCCCAAACCCTTTGGTTAAATCTAGAAGACATCCCATTGACTGGTGTAGATTGTATATACTGTATTGAAGTCTTGTACGTCTAGAGTCCAACCATCAATCAATCAATATATAATGCATTATCCACACATGGTAGTGATCCCTGAAAGAGATGTGTATATAAATAAATCTCGAATCTCATCCTGTTGCCCCAACATGAATTAATCAAACAGCCAGCCGTAAGCCGTCACTAGAGTCTTAATAAAACAACAGGAATCAAATCACCCTATCTCATGCTCACAATATTAAGCATGCCACGTAGACATTCAAAAGTAACTAATCCCTAAGCAAATTCTGTTGCTATATTCAAAATCATAGACAAAACACTCAAAATAAATACCGGTAATAGATGTACCCCGAGTGGCCAATGAGTTCCCCTGCCATTTTGAATTATACTGAGAAATTCAATAACTCCCTCGCCAAGTCGTCTAAAGGACCTATATCGTCCTGGTTTAGACCATAATAGCCCACCACAACAAACATTTGCCCACAAATCTTTAACTTACCAATCAACCACCTTCCTCGTACATCAGTTGCTTTCTCCTCAACTGAAATGTTTAAACCCTGCTCAATTAAGACTGCAACCCCTTTTGTAACAGCTGTCTGAGGAGTATAAACTGCATGAGCTAACCACCGCTGGGACAAAAAAAGTTTCTTACTTTGATCCCCTGACATATGAGCCTCCTGTAGTATTATTATTTGAGCCGAAAAGTCCCTCAAATATTTCAAAATCAAATCCCTCCTTCTATTCATACACATTCCATTTATATTCCAAGATAGGATTCTCAGCTCTTTTGAATTACCCCCGCTCATCCCAGCCTAGGCCAATAGTCTCGCACACTCTAACTTCCTTTAAGAGCAAAAAAGCTTCTGAGGAATTTTTTCCCATTTCCCTAACCTCCACTCCCCAACCCCATAAACCAACTAGAAACCCCCCCTCCCCCCTTTCCCCGGAAAGTCCATCCTGATTACCCAAGGCCATATGGCCCTATGAGTGCCCTAAAGCGAACGGTGTGTGTAGAAAACATTACACCTTAATTGAGAATTGTGATGTACCTACCCAGAGTCCCTTTTTTATTATTTATATATATATATATTTTTTAAAACAACCTAAATAAGCCAATAAACACAATACAGAACCATAACCCCACCTATGGTACATGCCCCCAGATTGGCACTGTTCCAAAAAGCTATCAACCTCATCAACGGAGCGGAGAGAGTACATCTTATTGTTCCACATAATCTTTAAAAACGCAGGGAATTTCAGATGAACCGAAGCTCCCAATTTTCTCAGCGGCTCAATCCTCTTACCAAGCTCCCATTGTCTATTGGCAGCTACTGAAGACAAATCTGATCTTACCTCCACCCTAGCGCCATCTACTTCAATAGTTTTTTTCTTAAGGGCGCTTGCCAAAATCTTTTCTTTCAAAGTGTATGTCAAAAAATTATTCAAGATTCTCCTAGGGTTAGCACGGTTCGGGTTCAACCTGAAAGGATCACGATGCACTCTCTGAATATCCCTAGAGATCTCCTCCTCTGTCTCTTCCAACTGCAGTTCGCTCTTCAATAACTGCGCTACATATTTCCTAATATCTGTACCATCTTTGCCTTCCGGAAGTTTTAACATTTTCAAATTATTTCTCCTCTGCATGTTTTCCAACCTTTCTACTCTTTCCTCATGTTCCCTATCCTTATTCTTAATTGCCTCTAACTCCTGACGATGCACCATAACTTCCACTCTGAGATCTTTACCTTCCAACTCTAAAGCAGTTGTGCGGCAGCCTAAATCATCCATCTTTTTCTCTAACATGGTACAGGCTGCTCTAATACTGTTCTGATTCGACTCAGAAACTTCAAAACTTCTATGCATCTCCATATTCATTTGTTTAAGCAAGGTAATAGCTGAGTGGTCGCTGCTCTCTGGTTCCAGTCGTGCCTCCAACCCTAGATCCCTCTGATCAGACTTCTCCCCCTCTGCACCTGATATATTCGGAATACTCAAGCTGCCAGATGGAACCATAGCGCCAGGAGTACTTGAATCACCAACATTAGGAGGCAGAACCTGCTGTTCTGAATTTACAGTCAGCCCATGCTGTAGCTGTGGGGCCTAATCCACATCACCCATATCAAATGACAGGACCTGGAAACGATTGGGGCTCACGTGCTTAGACCAGTCAACCGACTCTATATCTAAAATCTCCTCCACAACGTCCCTGACACACCCCGAACTGCTCTCCGTGCTCAAATAATTCTGTTTAACACTGGGGGTATTACTGAGCCAGCTGGCTTTAAAGGTGATTTATCTTTTAATATCAAGGTCTTTGGCACAACTTTAAAGAATGAGCTAAGTGAGGGAGTTGTCTTAATTTTGCGCTCTAATGAGCCCCCCCCTCCCCAGCTTCTTGCAGCTTTTACTCTCCTTAATGTTTTTTTACCATAGATTTGGCCTTAATATTTACCACCCTTTTATTGCTGGGATCGGGCGGGCCTATTTGATTTAATGAAAACTTCTCTGACCCCCTTCCCGCACTTCTCAGGGCGTATCTAGAGACCCCACTCAAACTTCTTGCCACCTGAGATCCACCCCCTGAGCTATCCGACTCTGCCTCAACTTCAATAATGTTAGCCAGACCCTCCTTGCTCCGAACCTGCACTGTGTTTGCAGCTTTCTAAGTTGTTACCTCGCTTGGGCTGAATGCCTGCCTGCCTGTCCCACAACCTCCACCTCGAAACACAATCTTGGCTGCTGCCCGGCGACCCCTGCCGACCATGAACGCAGCTCTCCCCCAGCTTAGCTACGCTTGCCCTGCTGACTCCTCCTCCTCCTCCTCCTCCTCCCGTGTCTCAAAGCTCCGTATGGCCGAACCCGCCATGCACCGCCTCCGCCGCTGTTTTCTTAATTGTAACGCCTTTGAAACATGAAAATAGCACGAAGTTGCACTCGCGCTCCGTTCCGCTCCTTTGCCATCTAATCACCGGACCCCGCGAGGCACATCAAAGCCTCATTTCACACCGCCGCTTCACCGACACCCGCAGCCTGCAACTAGCCGGCCGCAAGCTTCTGACTGTCTCATAGCTATTCGACACAGAATGTAAATCCATTCTGTAATGCTGTAATCCAAGACCAAATATATTTCTTACCATACAAAGTCAGAATACAAGCATTTCCCATTCCCTATGCTGTTTCACAGGAATACTCTTGCCTGGAAATTCAGGCAGAATCTTTGCTGAACTGCTCAACCCAATATGAGAAACCATGTACTCAGTATTTGCAAAATCTGCCCCGATTCCCTTTCACATGGCTAAAGCATTGCCTGACTTGGGCATTTCCATTTTCATAGCTTTATTCGGATAAAAACATCCATAAAAGAAAAATAATTATACATCAAAACAAACAAAATAATGAGAAAGTAAAAAAGAAAGTACACTAAAATACACAGTACTTTACAGGACTATTCAAATACAATCATACAGTATTCATCGAGTTACGAGCTCGGGCAGTAGTCTTCAAAAAAGCCCCCATCACAGATAATTAACTCATCATCATCCAGTTCAAGAAGAGTCCTATATACTTCTTCATAATCTACATGAAACCCCCTCTTAAACCAGCATTAAAAATGCAATAGGTCTCGCCTTTTATTAAGTTAAAGCCATTAGCTTTGCTATGCAATACCATTAGCAAAGCAAATAGCTTTAGTTTTAACTTAATCAAAGGTGAGACCTATTGCATTTTAATGCTTGTGCTAAATGGTGGCCTGCCATTAGTTTTTTTGTTGATGCCCTTTCGCCTTTTCGTCCGGCCAATCCAGACAGGGTTTTCTGCTTTGTTGCTGTCGCAAAGAAATTTCTTATCTTTATGGGGGCCATCTGTTTTCACTTTGTTTATTTTTGCATGGCGCTTTCACTTAAAGTATTAGTATCGCTGAAGATAAATGTGTCAGTAAAGCTGTGCTTTGCATTCAGTGCCTCGACTCCTCACTCGTGTGAACAAGTGCAGCTCGTGTAAACAGTTGCAGGGCTTCACTAGGTGCATCACGCCAGGGCTGCTGGGGTACTCCAGCACGTTCCTGGGCATGTAATTCTAGGCCCAGGATGCAGGAGATGGCCTCCTATGGCACCCACCAGCAGCGGGCGACTTGTAATGAACCGTTAAGAGGCACAATTTGCCTGTGAGCCGGGTAAAGGAATAAAACATTGATTTTTCTGGGGCGGCAGACAGACATCCTATCACGGGACCCGAGAAGAGGTTAAAAACTGTTATGCAGATTGTGCATTTTGTGCAAGCTGGGTCAGGAGCACAGCCAAGACTGTGGCACGTTCCCAGCCACAGCCCACAAAGTTAACCATTAATGCGTAATGGTGGAAAAACACTCACAAAAATGTGTCCTGCCGCTGCATCGTCTGGTCGGGTTGGTAGACCACGTCAGCTGCGTCAATTATATCCCTTACCCACCATTTACTCACTGGCAAAAGCTATTGAATAAACCCTCAGGCTAGTGAATTGTTGGTCGAAGAGGTGTGGATAGTTACTTTATCTTGGTTCTGACACAGTTGATTTTAAAACGCAAAAATGTGCGGTGCATAGAACAGCAAAAATCCCAGCTCCATTGTGAGATCTTGGAATATTTTCATTTGTCCTCCATGATTGTGCACTTATTATGTAGTTTGATAACCTTCTCCTTCCCAGCAGGTGGATACTTGGGTGCTAGGTTTGTGTACCGGTGTCATTTCTCTCCAATTTTCTTAGCATGACTCATCATTTCTCACCAATCTTCTTAGCATGCTTTGTTATTTGCATACATTTTTTCCTTTCTGCATTTGTGCATAGCAATAATTTGATGGTGAGCGGTGCAATATTTAACCTTTTCTATTTTGCCAATACAAATTGTGAACGTGCATTTAAGTATGTGGTGTGCTAGTTTTGCTGCTTGCTTGCAACTGTTTTTTTCCATTTTTGATCTGTTCCTACATATATTTGAAAACATTCTCGTCATGGGGATAGTCTGTGTGTGTTGGCTTGTCTGTTATTTCACATATGTACCTGATTGCTTATTCTGGCCCTATTTTTTATGGTTCTGACTTTGTGTTGTTGTTGTTTAACCTGAGGTGTGAATTGAAGGGTTGTGTTCCCTGTGCTGTTGTTTAACCTGAGGTGTGCATTTAAGGGTCGTGTTCCCTGTGCTGTTCTTTATTCTGAGATGTGCATTGAAGGGTTGTGTTCCCTGTGCTGTTTTTTAACTTGAGTTGTGCATTGAAGGGCCAGGTACCCTTTGCTGTTGTTTCACCATAGGTGTGCGTTAAAGGGTTGTGTACCCTGTGTTGTTCTCCCTTTTATACTGAAAACCCCATAACATCAATATTGATCTTTCAAGTAAAAACTTTGTCACAGTACGTATCTTCTTCCTCTGCACTGTGTCCTCTTCAACAGGATCTCATCCTCGCTGCCAGTTTTGTAAGACAGGACTCAGAGGATAACATTAATTAGAGCTTTATCCAGCAGGTTACAATGGCCCTTGGCACCTCCCTGATCTCTGGCCGATGGCAACTGTCTGCTTCAGAGCTTCTCAGAATCCACACACACCAGATTCCAGAAGTGGAATCCTCCATGTGGCGGGGTAACAGCATCACAGTACCAGGGTGGAAATATATAATACAGAACATAACACTCTGGGGTAGAGGCTTGACTAATCAGCACAGCACCCTCAATATGCAAGTGTCTGTTAACAGTGCAGGGAGCTATCGTAAAGAAGCTAAAAGGAAATATGCTTATTTATTGTTACCTGTGATATTGCATAACAGCATAGACCGTGACAGCTACACCTATGTGAAATGCTTGTATAGTGCTGGGATATGACTTCAAACTTGTGACCGGCACAACTTTATTTTACATTGTAGCCTGAGGCAGCTGGCCTCATGGTGAAAGGCGCAGCTTTTATTTGGAATTCTAGTTTTCCACACTGAACTGTTTGGACACTCGGTGATAGGCCCACTGTCAGGCTGTGTCGCATGCATTGTGTAGTATTCGGGGTTCATGGTCTTAATAATGTCATGATGCAATGTCATGTCGGAATGTTGTTAGTGCAGGATTCTACCCGAATAAGTTGCTCTGTGGCTGGGGAGGGGAGAATCACGCTACATTATTGGTGTCTGTTACTAAAGGTGTTCTACCTTTACAACTAGTGTGGTGCAGTCACTTCAACATTTTGGCAACAATCGCCAGCCACATGTTGTGAATGACACCAGTCTGTGGTGCGAGTGGAGTCGGTGCTGGGGCCAGCAGCAGCCGCTGGGTGCTTGTCACATCTAAAGGAATTTCGAGGCAAGGGTAGCACTGGAAAAGGAGTTTCAAGTCAGAGCTTCCAGTGAAGATTTGTGTCAGGTGGCCGAAGTGAGTAATGGGTACGTTTACTTTTTTTTTATTTAAATATATTTTTATTGCAGAGTTATAAACAGCAGGAAAAAGTAAACAGCCAGTGCACTTGTGGGCTCCCCCCGTCCAATGACAGTTCACAGTTGTACACAGCCCTTCAGCCCGCATCCCGGAGGCCGGGCGGCATATCAGATCGCTCGAGAGGAACACAACACAGTGTACGTCCCATTGGGACCCTGGCGGAAGGTCGTTTTACGTATCTGCTTTTACCCCCCCACCCGCAACAACATTCCCGTCAGCCATCTCCGTGGAATCAACGTAATTGCCCCCGTCGGGCCTGCTCTGGGCTATTCGGGCCTTCGTGCCAGGCCGTCCCACCCAATCAGTCTGCCCGCCACTCAATACCCCCTGTCCCAGTAGTTCCAAGGCCTCCACCAGCAGCCCTCCAATGGCTTCCGGCCCTCCCCAAGCCCCTTACAACTAACCCCCCCAACGCCCCCCCCCCCTGGCAACTGCTAAGGTGTGTGCTTCGCTCTACTGAACTGGATGGTTCCACTACAGTACGTAGTGAGATACTTCTGTGCTCGCCCCGCGGTGTCCAGCGGCTTAGTTCTCGCCGTCCTCATCCTCAACCAAAGCATCACGCAGAGCCTGTACCACTAACTCCCATGCACGCGCCGCATCCAGAGCTTTCTCATTCCCCAACTTCACTGCTTGCTTCATCCGGAGCACGCTCTCGCAGTCAGACCATCGCAGCAACTCATTCTTCCATCTACGCAGTGAGGGACCCCCCCTGGCCTTCCAGTGCCACGATATTTCCCTTTGAGCCAGTATCAGGCCCAGATCTATGAATCTACTTGTCACCTTGGTGTGCTTAGTATGCGGGAACCAGAGCAATAGACACGCCGCCATGTCGAATTCTACCTCCCTGTCAGTCACTTCATTCAGGAGTTCCCCTACCTCCGCCCAATAAGTTCCCAGTTGTGGACACCCCCAAAACAAGTGGTCCATGTCCGCCCCAAGGGACGAGCATCGGGGGCAACAGGCATCCGGCACCCGAAAGTGCCGCTGTAGTTTCTCTGGAGTTAAATAGGCCCTATGGAGCACATAAAAATGGACCTGCTGAAAGCGCGCGTTCCTGGTGCCCTTCCACGTGCGTCGCAGGATATGGCCCCATGCCGTATCCGGTATGGGCCGGCCAACGCTCCCCTCCCATTTAGCTTTGAGCCCATGGAGTGGTTCCAGCCCTTCGTTCAGCATCCTATTATGGAGGCACGTCACAGCTTTGAATGTACCAGCCGCCATCACCACATATTGGCATGCCATAGTCGTCGCGGGCTCCAGGAGCCCCTCTTTCCAGTGCTTTTGCATGGCAGCCACTACAGCCGCGTGTAGTAGGAAGCCCCCCTCAGGCAGTCCGAACTGGTCCCGGAGCACGTCGAACGGCGCCAACGCCCCATCTATATACAAGTCACCCACCACCTGCAACCCCGCGTCCTCCCAGTCCATCAACGGGGACCAATCCCCTCCGTGCGGCAAAGCCGTCAACATCCCGATCGGGATCTCCGGGGCATAAGGCCGCGATGCCCTCGCTCTCCGAAGGCTCCTCTGCCAGCACAGCCGGAGCGTCCGCTCCTCCATGGTGAGGGCCCGTAACTCGAGCCGTTGCTGCATAATGATGTACGACAGCACGTGGCGCTGTATCCCCCGACCCCGGTCTTCCTCCGGCCCCCGGAACACCCTGGCTACGTTCTGCGTAAGGACCTGCAACTGCGCCGCTAGATAGTACAGCTCAAGGTCGGGCACGGCCATGCCCCCCTCCAGCTTGGGGCGAAGTAGCGTGCTCAAGGCTATTCTGCGACGGCCATGCCCCCACAGAAAGCCAATAATCAGTGACCGCAGTTCCCTAAACACCCCCTGGGGAATCCAGACAGGTAGCGTTCGGAAATAATAAAGGAAGCGGGGGAGCGCCACCATTTTCAACAATGCTATCCTGCCCAGGACTGTCAGCGGGAGGGTCGACCAGAAAGACAAGCTACCCCGCAGTGACCGGACACAACGGCCGATGTTACCCTCCAAAAGGTCAGCAGCCGAGTGGTAAATGCGGACACCCAAGTAGGTGATGCAAGAGGGTTCCCATGCCACACCCAAGTCGCTGCTAGGGGCTGGCGATCCCGCTCTCAGCGGAAACACGCAGGTCTTTGCCCAATTGACCTTAAGGCCCGACAGTCGGCCGAACTCGGACAGCAGATCCATCGCTCCAACCAGTGCCCCCGAAGTGTCAGCTAGGTACAGGAGCAGGTCATCTGCATAGAGCGATATATAATGCCATTGCCCATCACTCACTATTCCCGCGTATCGGTCGCCCGACCTCGCATGGACCGCCAAGGGTTCCATCGCCAGGGCAAACAACAGAGGGGAGAGAGAGCATCCCTGTCGTGTTCCCCTGCCCACCGGATACGCGGCAGATACCAAGCCGCCCAATCGAACTCTCGCCGTCGCCGAGGTGTACAAGACCCTCGTCCACCTTCGAAACCCATCGCCCGTGCCGAACCGCTCCAGCACTCCATCCAAGAAAGGCCATTCCAAACTGTCGAAGGCCTTCTCAACATCCACGGACAAAACCGCCGGCGTTCCCTCCCCATCCAAGATGGCGTCCATTATTCCCACCAGGCGGCGGATGTTCATCGCCGTGCTCCTCGTGGGTATAAACCCGGCTTGATCCCTGTGCACCAGGCCCGTCATGTGCGGGGCCAATCTAGTGGCTAGGATGCGACTCAGGATCTTATAGTCCACCGTCAGCATGGACAGCGGGCGATAAGACCTCACGTCCGCGGCATCCCGGCCAGGCTTGAGGAGTGGTACTATCAAGGCCTCCCGCATGGAGCCAGGCAATGCCCCCTTCTCGAAGGCCTCCGTATACACCACCAGCAGCCTGGGCGCCAGAGCGTCTACATAGTGCTGATAGAACTCGACTGGGAGTCCGTCCACCCCGGGCGTCTTGTTACGGGCCATATGTTTGATGGCCACTCGAATTTCCGTAAGCGTGATCGGGCTACCCAGGTCCTTCGCGTCGTCCTCGTCCAAGACTGGAAGCGGCCTCTCCCCCAGGTACTCCACGATGTCCTGAACCCCCACTCCCAACTGACTCCAGTACAATTCCTCGTAGTAACCCCTAAAGCGGTCCAATACAGCTGCCTGGGTGTACACCATCTCTCCCTGCGCGTTAGTAATGCTGAGGATCGGGCAACCCCTAAGTTCCGGGCTAGCTAATCTGGCTAAAAGGGTACCCACCTTGTCCCTTTCTGCGTGTGCCCTGATAATGTACTGCCTATAGTCATAACATCTCAAACGTTCCGTCTCCGCGGCTACCACTTCCTTCGCCTCCAACAACTGGGCCTGTAGACCTGGCCTAGTTGGCCTGCGGCGCTCCAGGTCCCTCAAAGTTTCCTCCGCTTTCATTAAGTCATTCAGCACAGTCGTTCGAGCATTCGAGAACCTGCCCAAGCACACCCCTCTCACCACCACTTTCATTGCATCCCATTCAGTAGACCTGCTCGTCGCCGTTCCTTCATTCACACCGAAATAACTATCAATGCCCTGCCGGACCGCATCGTCGAACACAGAATCCTCTAGCGTCTCCGGCCGAAGCCGCCATGTTGGTATTACTGAGCGCTCCCTCTGCCATTGAATATGCACCAACAGGGGGTTATGATCGGATATCGTCCTAGCAAGGTACTCAGCATGGGTAATCAAGGGGGCTAGGGAGCTCCCGCAAAGCACCGAATCAATCCTGACATGTAAATCATGGAGAGCGGAATAAAAGGAGTAATCCCTGGTTCCCCTGTGCCTCTCCCTCCAGACATCCAGCAACCCCCACCGTTCTTGCCAGTCCTTCCTGTGCGCGGCCAGCCTGCGCACAGGAGAGTCTACTAGGGGGGGATGGGACCTATCCAGAGCCACATCGGTAATCGAGTTGAAGTCCCCCCCTAGCACTATCGGACCCGCCAGGAAAGAGGCCAAGGACCCCGAGAGGCTATCAAACTATCGGCCTTGGTCAGTGTTCGGTGCATAAACACAACAGAAAACCACATCCCGTCCATACAATCTCCCCTCCACCGCTACAAACCTGCCATCCGGATCTATTACCTGATTCAGCACTTGAAAGGGTATCCCCGCCCTCACCCAGATCAAGACCCCCCTGGCATACGCTGAGTAAGTGGTGCCAAAAACCTGGCCCCGCCATCTTTTCTGCAAGGCAGCGCACTCTTTTTTGGTGAGATGAGTCTCCTGGAGCATAGCTATCTGAACCCCCCTGCGTACCAGGTATGCATGTACTTTGTGACGTTTCACCATAGTCCGCAGCCCCCGGACATTCCACGTTAGGCATTTCAAATTAGGTAATGTCCCCATTCCAATTCCGTACAGTCCGAATCAAACAACAACGGTCCATGGCCCCCCCAATGCAGTTGCCCCCCCCCAAACAACCCCAAAACTGAAACATTCCCCAAACCCCACTCCCCAGGACAGAGCACACGAACCCAATGGCCGCCCCCATCCAAACCTTGATCCAACTTCTCACACACTTACCCTGTGGTCTCCACCACAGTCGACCTTAAGGGCCTAGGGGGGGTGAGTCGCCGCCGACCCCAGCTAGCGGAGCCCGCGTCCCGCCCTTCATCCCCTCCGATACACTCAGCTCCCCCACCCAGCAACCCGCCCTCCAGCAACAGGATATCACCCTACCATGAAGTCCCGATCTAGTCCCAAGTCTATCTCAGCCGCAGAAAATAGTATCCGAAGTCTGTGGGGTCACCGTCGGCCCCTTTTGGCTCTCTGCCTCCGAAAGTTTCTCTCCTGTTCTGCTGCCTTCTCCTCCCGAGTCCGTTTCGGCCCGTTCACTGTTCTGTCGCGACCCTGTAATGGCCGCCGTCGCCGCGAGTGCATCCCTCTTCTCCGCCGCCATTTGAGCCTCCCGCTTCTCCCGCTGGCGCCTGTTGCGGGACCTGATGCGTTGTGACTGCCGCACCCGGGGCTGCTTGGGCTGGTCTCGCCGACTTTGGTGCGTCCTATCCGTCCCTGCTCTGTACGACTCCAGCCATTGTCAAACTTCGTCCGGAGTCTGGAAAAAGTGTGTGGTGCCATCCATAATAATCCGCAGCTTGGCCGGGTAGAGCAAGGAGTACTGAATGCCTTCCTCCCTGAGCTCCTTCTTCACAGCCAGGAACGATGCCCTGTCCTTCTGGACCGCCTGCGTGTAGTCCGGAAAGATTGTTACCTTGCTGTTCTCCACCTCATAAGGGCCCGACATCCTGGCCCGCTGGATGAGGAGGTCTCGGTCCTTGTAGTGGAGGAGCCGCACCACCATTGGTCGGGGGGGGCGGCCAAGCCCCGGCGGGCGAGCGGGCACCCGGTGAGCCCGCTCCAAAGTGAAAAATGGAGTAAGCCCCTCCGGCGCCACCACAGTGCGGAACCAGTTCTCCATGTAGGCCACCGCATCCTCCCCCTCAATCCGTTCCGGCAGGCCTACGACCCGCACGTTGTTCCGCCTATTGCGGCCTTCGGCATCCTCCGCCCTCCGCTCTAGAGTGTCCAGTCGGGCCAAAATTTCTGTAATCCTGTGCTCCGCGGTCACCACCGATGGCTTCAGGTCCAGCAACAGTTGGTCATGATCCTTGACCCGATCCGCCAGCTTCGCGTGATCCGCGCCTAGCAGCCCCAGGCCCGTGGCCACTTGGGCAATGTCATTGTGCAACGCCTCCTTAGTGGAGGTGATCGCCTCAAGGATGGCATCCAAGCGCCGGTTCAGCCGCTGTTCCTGATCAGGCTCCGGGGAGGGATTCTCATTCAGCTGGGTCGATGTCGCCGAGTCCCCCTCGCGGCTCCCGGGCATCGGCCCTCCGATCGCCGCCATGTCAGGGCGCTGCGTCACAAGGCCGGCCACCCGTACTGTGGGTTCCCCCGTGGGTCCGTGCCGGTCACCGGGCACCGGGTAGTGCTATGTCACCGCCAATGGTCTCAGGAGCACTGACCAGGCGGACGAGCTCCGTTCCGTCACCCCCACTGGGCCTGTGGGGGGAGGATGAGTCGTAGGGCGGTGGTCGGCGAGAACCCCCGACCTCCTGGGTGAAACGGGCGGTCTCAGGGCTTCGCGCCGCCAATCCCAGTACGTTGGGCAGCCGGGTGCGGGGTCCCTTTCTGCTTGGCGACAGCCGGACTCAGGGCTGAAGTTCGGGACCGTCCGACCTCCTCGCCGCCATTTTCTTCACACCCCGGACTACACCTCGGCCGCCTCTTCCTCGATCTCCTCGGGGCCAGCAGTCCCCCAGCGATTCACCGATTACGTCCAGCTGTCCCCTTACACTTCAGAGGGCAGGAACGTCGTCTCCGGGTCGCCTAGGGTCCCGAAAAACAGGAGAATTAGCGGGATTCCGCGCGGAGCTGCGAGCTCACGCCGCCATCCCGATCGGCGTCCAAGCCACGCCCCTCGTACGTTTACTTTTCACGTGCCATGTTTGCCTGCTGTATCTGCAGTGTAACATTGCCTCATGCACCGAGGCCTCTGCTGAACTACTGTGTCAGGCGCGCTACTGGCCTGGTAGTGTGTGAAGACTACTTTTGTCAAGATGTGCGTTAGGGGGCCAAAGTGTGACCGGGATCACAGTGAGTAATGGGCGCATCAGACTGTCTCACGTGCCGTGTCTGCCCACTGCAGTTGGTGTATAACATTGCCTCACAAGGAATATGACACTTTACAACATGGATTTTACACCGTGATATATTCACAATGCGGCCGTTACAATGATCGTCGTTGTTACAAGGTGGTGCCATTACAACGCAAGTCGTTACAACGACTTGCGCTTGATGGCGTGCTGGACTGATGAATTACTATTCCAACTCCAGTGTGTGCTACAGTAGGGAAGGTGTTGGAATAGTAAATTATACTAATTCTTAGTCTAGAGCGCCATCTAGCGCAAGTCGTTGTAAAGAATTGCTTTGTAATGGCACTGCGTTGTAACAACGCAGTCGCTGTAACGACCAGGTTGTGAATGTATTGCAGTGTAAAATCTGCGTTGTAAAGTTTGTTTCCCCTCACAAGGCCTCTGCTAATCTGCCTGGCCGGGCACACACACTACACAACCGGTCTTGTGTTGGTAAAGACCGCCCGCTCTGCCTGCATGACGCACCTATTGGAGGAAGTCCCCTACCGTTTTGGGTCCATGTAAGCTGTGGAGGAGGATTCCCCGGTTCTGCTCTGTGGCTGGGGCAGTTTCAGAAGATGGAGTGTCATGGCTCATGAGACACATTAGAGGAAAGGCTCTTTGGTGGTATCCTCTGGCATTTAATTACGGCACGTTCCTCAATTGTGATTCCACCCCCATTTCTGACACAACAGGGTCAACCTGCTATTCAATGGGAGGAGTGAAGAGACCTGTTTGGTAATTACTTTATTGCACTGGATGCGCTGGAATTTACTACTGAGCGGAATAAAGCATTGTTATTAGACACCATTCGCAAGGGGGCTCATTACATTTTTAAATATTTAGCTTAGGTGCAGGGTAGTGACAATTAGCCTTTCAAGGATGTGTTCGAGGAGGCGAAACTACGTCTGAAAAAAGGCTTTGACAGGAGGAATATATTGTAATGTCAGGTTACAAGTTTCATACCAGACCTCTAAAACCGGGTGAATCGCTGGATGACTTTGTATCAGGCTTACGTGAACTTTCTATAAAATGTGATTTTGGCCAAATGACCAACGAGCTAATCAGGGACCAACTTATTGCCTAGTGCCAGAGTAAAGAACACAAGAGCATCTGTGGGCAGCAGGAAATCCTCCTTGAAGGATGCCATCTCCATTGCTAGGGTTTTTGAAGAATAGGACCGTTGTATGAAAGAAATGAGTAGGAAAGAGGCTGTGGATGGAGAAGCTGCAACATATGGAAAGAAAGAAGAAGCACCTTAAGCAACAACCAGCAAATACAATAATAAAGCACAGATATGGGCAATAGCGGAGGGTTGCTCCAGATGCAGCAGAGCGTATCATACCAATGACTCAAAGTGGTGTTTCACTTCAAACAAGGCCTGCAGAAGATGGGAGCATAGAAGTCACTATGTCCAGGTTTGTAAAGAGTCTGCCAAATCCCATGTGGCAGTTACCGACGATTTCAGTTGGGAAGACGAGAATGATGATCTTGTGTTGATGGTTCTCCCTGGCTTAGGAGAAAACGTCAGAAGGATTCAACCAAAGGCCTCATTCCAAATTCTGGACAGACAGATGGAACTGATGGTGACTTCAGATCTTTGTACACAGTTGTACCTAAGAAGATATGGAGAAAGGAGAGGCCTCATGTTACTCTTCTACCCAAAAAGATGAATCCTAGAGGTAACAGGGAGAAAATATAGTAATGTCAGGATATTTTTCATCTCCCATTGAGTTATAAATTTATATATACCATTTTGTTTAAAGTCCCATTTAGTATCATGCCCGGACCGTTCAGACTCTTAAAACAACAACAACTGGTCGGTATTTATCTTGTTGAAAGGGGTCGTCCCTACCTGAGGTGAGAGCATGAAAAGCACAGCTGTCATAGTGGGCTCTGCTCAAGCCTGCAGGATGAGGGTGGAGAGGCACCAGAGGCTAGCGCTGAGCTGTCTCCTGCTGCAATAGGTCCTGTAAGTTAGATAAGGAGGCGCAGTGTGAAATGAAAGAAGAGTGACTTGAGCTGGCCTGAAAAACCCAGGCCTTGTGCACCTGCAGAGTCCAACGTCTGCCACATGTCTAGTCATCAATGAAAAGTGTGCAGAGCCAGCAAACACAACCAAAACAATACACTTACATGTTGACACTGCAGTAACGAATCCTCCAGGTTTTGCTTTTCTCCTGACCCTGATCATGTAGCGCTGAGAGGTCAGGTGGTAGGAGAAACACTCAGAGACGGCCAGGCTTGGCTTGATTTAAGTAATCTAGAGACAGGCACCAGTGTTCAACACAGCAGGCTCTGCCCAGCACGGCACCACTTACATTTATCAAAGGGCAGCTTTGTGGTGCACGCCTCGTGGTAGTTCCGGGGTGCTATAAATGCATGACTAATCCATTTCAGTGCAGTGATGCAGACACCAGCACTAACATGCTTTTGTCTTACTCCTGATGCGTGGCTTGGCAGGGCAGTAACAAAACAGCAAAGAGACAGGCTTTGGTATCAAAGCCTGGCAGAGGCCGCTAGCTTAATGTATCAAGAGGCACTTGTGATCTTAAATCATAAACTCATCACCTAATTTTGGCCTAAATTTCAGTGTTGTTCGACGATGTAAAACTGTGTTAAGTATAAGGAACAACCCCAAAACACAGGAAGATTAGAAAAAAGTGTTCTTTTAGTTTTGCTTTCAAACATGACTTATGCCAAACTGTATTTGAACTGGTGACTAGAATTGTACGGTATTTACCACGTTGTGCATTTTAAAAACCCGATAAGTGTTTGAAAAAATAAAATGAAACTAGAAATAAGCTGTCCAGTTTAATTGCACCACTAACACATAATCTGTGGCATCTAAAAACCCAGGTCATCCTGCCACAAAATGTTTGTTCGTGTGAAATGTATTCAGTCCTGGAGACTAGAAATGGAGATTCCGTTAGTGGCCAGCAGAGGGCGCGCCTCGCCTGCCGATGAAATCTACAGAGCACATTATATGAAAGGGGAAGGGTTTCCTGTTCCATGTCAGCAGTGGCAGAGACAGCACCAGCAGCGGATGCTGACATCATTTCCTTCGTCTTTATCATTCAGTGCCCAGCCTGTTGCAGAGGGCAAAGGACACCCTGTCTCTCTGTGCAGTTACATTCTTCTTCAGACCCTGATAGACCCCCCACCTCTCCTGATCCTAAATCTGCACCAGCCCCACACCAGCCCTCGGAGGAGGAGAGAGTCTGGAAATGTCTGCACTGGTTTCTGCTCAGGTAGGTGGTTGTCAGCAACAGGTGCTGTGTTTGTAGAAATAGACCGAATAATCCTGGAGAAAATCTCATTCAGGAGCCGGGCTGTCCAATGCGGGGACTTCTGGGGGGCTTTCCTTCCGGCGAAAGGGGTGTTTGTGGTCATCATTTGTGTTAAAGAGGGAATCTGCACTGAAGAATCTGTACCACTGCACTGCACCTTAATGTACTGTGAGAAATCTGCACACGCTGCACTGCACCTTACTGCACTATGATGAATCTGTGTCACTGCACTGCATCTTACTGCATTGTGAGGCAGTGTCAGCAGGAGAAATGCCCGTGGGTGGGGTTCAGCGTATTTATTTATTTATTTTGAAGGCTTTATAGAGCGCGAATAAGACCCTTGCGGGACAAGTCAGATGTTGGAAACAAGTATAGACATAGAAAATAGAGTTATATGTGATTCAGATATTCAATACTCAAATAAGTATAAAACTAGCGATTAAAATATGGAGCTCAATAAAACAGACTAGTAATTAAAATACAGTAATAAGTCAGTAAATTCCCCTGAGTTTAGCCATGAGAATTGCTTTCTGTTCATTTTGGAAGGATTCAGCTTGATTCTTCACCTATACTCTCACTCATCCATGCTCAAGAAGATTGAACCATATATAGCCAACAGATAACCAAAACTGGTGATCAAATGAGATTTATTGTTTAAAAGCGAGAGACACGGTTGTTATTCATAACATAGCTAGTAGTCATGATTCATCACATAGTTCATTAACAATTCTTATTACATTGTAGTTATATTAAACATTAAAAACCAAAACAATTAAAAAAGGAGAGTCACTAACATAGACAAACACAAACACAGTATGTCATTTACATATACACATCCGTGATGTAACAAAGGCTCTGACACTCCTAGATTTAAGTGCAGCCTTCGACTCTGTCTCACATGCAATAATATTAACTAACCTCACTGAAAGGGGGGTACAGAGCAAAGGTCTGGCCAAGTTTACCTCCTTTTTAAATGAGTGGTCTTTTCAAGTTATGCCCCCCCTCCCCTTCACCTCATCACAAAGAGGACTGGCTTCTGACTTCTCCCAGGGTTTGGAGCTCAGTCTACCCTTTTTAATATTCACATCAGGCATCTGGTATAGGTAGTGAAATGCTTTGGAATCTCAATAGTGCCAGGTGGGCAACGTGGTTTCACTATTAGAATTTTGCGGGGCATCCAACAGGGTTGCCCGCTGTCCCCGTTAGTATATGCCCTGGTGGCAGAGCCTCTTCTCTGTGCGCTTGGAGAATACCAACATCGCAGAGCCATCGGTTTTCGTGACTATTCCGTTATAGTATCTGCACATGCATATGACACCCTAATGTGTGTCCGCGAGCTGGAGAGTAATCTTGAGCCAGTGCTGGCTGAGGTCACGCAGTTTGGACAGGTCTTGGGGCTATGCATTAACTGGTCCAAATCAGGTACAGCTTGGACCCCCTTTACAATGTTCCACTGACCCAATTCGGTATCTGGAGGTCCAAATTCATACCAATTCCCGAGACAGTCCTGGCTGAAAACTATGGTAGGGTGAAATCCTGGCTTGAGGGTGATGTTAGCAGAGGTATTAAACTTCCCCTCTCTCTAATAGGGTGCATATCTTTGATGAAAATGGTGGTCCTGCTCCGATTTCTCTTTCTTTTTACAAATGTACCCATTCCCTCCTGACTCGGACGCTTAACCTACCTAAGTCCCTGATGGTTAGACTGGCATGGGCAGGTAAGCAGCCTGGGGTCAGATGGGAAACTCTGACTTTGCCCTACTCTGCTAGGGGACTAAATGCCTCTGACCTGGATGTATACTATAGAGTCGCCATCGTCAGAGAGCAGGGGCTCAGCATACTACCCTATGCTAACGACACCCAGCTCATCCTCTCCCTCACGACGAATCACACAGACACCTGACTCTGCTTCCAGCAAGGAATGAAGGACATCGCAGCCTGGATGAACAACAGCTGCCTGAAGCTCAACTCGGAGAAGACATCGATCCTCATCCTTTGACCCTCCTCCACTGCCTGGGACAACACCTGGTTGCCTTCCCCCCTCAGAAACCCACCCACTCCATCAGACCACGCCCGAAACCTCAGCATCATCCTAGACTCTTCCCTCACCATGACCCGCCAGATCAACGCCGTCACCTCCACCTGCTGCAACTTCCTCCGCAAGACCTTCAAGTGGATCCCTCCGAATGCAGAAAGACCGTCCCCCACGCACTCATAACCAGCAGACTGGGCTACGGCAACGCCCTCTATGCCGGAATCAACAGAACAATGCTACACAAGCTCCAAACCATCTAGAACACCGCAGCCAGACTCGTCCTTGAAACCCCATGACACGAGCACATGACCCAGCAACTACCAGACCTCCACTGGCTCCCCGTCGAGAAGAGAGAAACCTTCAAGCTACTCACCCACGCCTACAAATTCCTTTACAACATCGGACCTAAATACCTCAACGAGAGAGTCTCTATCCACATACCCAAAAGGAACATCTGCTCTGCCGACCTTGCCCTGGCAGAGACCCTACACATTCGCAGAACCAGAGCAGGCGGAAGAGCCTTCTTCTACGTCGCAGCAAAGACCTGGAACGAGCTCCCAGTCAACCTCAGGCGCTCCCCCACTCTGCACACCTTCAGGAAGAGCCTCAATACCGGGCTCTTCAACTGATTCGGAGATACACCCACCGCCTCCCTCCCCCCAGCGCCTTGAGACCCTCACGGGTAAGTAGCACGCTTTATCAAACCCTGATTGATTGAGAGTAGCCCAAGCTTCACACATACCTGACACGATACATGGTCCAGAGGTCGTCCCGCACTATCGTGTGGAAAGGGTGGTTACCGATACCTCTCTCACACCTGATTTTCTATAAGCCTAATTGTAGACATGGAGTCCTGGACTCTATACATACCACTATTCATGCTTGGAAATGTCTCTTAGAAAAACAGGCGGGAGCGCTCTTATACTCTCCTTTGATACCAATACAATGGTGTAAATGGTTCCCGGCAGGGACTTAGCCGGAGGTTACCAAAGTGCTGCAGAAATTGAGCATCACTAAACTGGGGCATTTCTTTGATGGGAGTGTGGTCTATGCGTGAGAGGAGGGGTTCTCCACTGTACTTGACCAATTTCAATACCTTAGGGCCCGACACGCCTGGTGCGACCTGCTCGGTGATGACTTGCAGGAGTCTGAATCTTTGCCTGCTCTCGCGTATGTCCTGCAGACTAGTTCCCCCAGAAGTTGGTGACCAGGATGTACGGGTTGCTACAGGATCAGAAAAAGTCACTGTCGTCTAAGGCTCACCAAGGCTGGCAGAGAGATCTAAACATAGTTCTAGATGACAGAACGTGGCAATATTGCTGTTCAGTTACTAAGAGCATTTCCTTAAATAGCAGACACAGACTTGTACATTTCAAATATATTAATAGAGTGTATTATACACCAGAGAAACTCTACAGATACGGCTTAAGGGCGGCAGCTGTCTGCTATAGGTGCCCAGAGCTCAAAGCTAATTTCATACATGTGGCTTGGTATTGCCTGAAGATTCCTGGCTATTGGAAGGGAATATTTCTCAGGTTGAGTGAGATTACAGGACACACCCTGGCCCCTCACCCTGCACTGGCTCTCTTCGGCCTAGATAAGGATATAGATAAAGATATCAGGAAGCTTGTGGCGTTTGGGATGATGTTAGCCAAGTGCCGGGTTGCCATGAGATGGGGATGAGGTCCCACACCTTTGGTAAAGGAATGGGCTGCTGATATGCTCTACTGTAATTCCCAATCTGATGTGTAAAGTGAATTGTTGCCACCCCAGAGCCGATGTAGATGTTTCTGGGGGTGTATCAAACTTATCTAGTGGGGAAGGGAACAGGTGAAACTGAAGGTGGGGGTAGGCAAGTATAAAGCTCCTTATTATTGATATACTGAACTATTTGAACAATTATATGTTATGTTTAATAATGAACAGATGGTATGTTTGGGTCGGAACTTCGCTGCACTACTGGACTTGTAAGCTTTGTTTGGTTGTCTTCTCTTATCCAACTGGCATGTATTTTTTCCTTTGCCGGGGGTCACTCTTGCCACAGTACTGGATAACCTCATGCTTCCTATGGCTATGACTGCAAGCGTAGTTATATATGCTATCGTCTGTACCACCCTTGTAGGATGTTTTGTCGTGCTGAGGTGTGCTCTTTCTTGCTGCGTTGATGTTAAAAACCAATAAATAAAAAAAGATTCTCACAAGTGTCGTATGCTGATGACACTAAGTTAAATATTTCCCTGTCAGCGAAGTTGTCTAGCGGTTGTTTCAAATTTAAAAACTGTCTAACAGCGGTGACCGCATGGATGCACGACAACTGTTTAAAACATAACTCCTGCTGGGCAGGCATACCCATCTTTGGAGTGATCAATGATGGCCAGAAATACTATGTACCTGTCGCACTTAAAGTGGTGGTAGAAAACCTTGGGGTATGGATGGATAGCTCTTCATCCTTTGAAACCGGTGTCCAGATTCTAGCAGGGGAACTGTTTTGGCACCCTAAGGAACCTCAAACCAATTATAGGATACTTTTCCTGGCAGGCCTGCCAACTGATTGTACAATCCGTTGTCATTTTACACCTGGACTATTGCAAATATCTCCATTTGGGCTCAAAGAAATCTGTTCTGAACCGATTTAGCTCTGCTTCCCAATTATTGAACTATTGGAAAGCTTTCAAAGCTCTATCCATCTCTCACAAAATCCATGCAAGCAAGGAGAACCCAGCGTAGCTGCCTGGATGCAATTTTATATTTCCTCCAGAACACTACGCTCGGCCAATTTAAACCTGACCAATATCCCTCGTCCCAGCAGAGCCAGAAAGGGAGGTTTCTCCTTCCATGTCTTAGCTCCGACCCAATGGAATTCTATGTCTCCTAAACTTAGAAAGATTCAATATCACTTACTGATCCAGAAACAGGGGAAAACCTGGCTCTTCTCCATCTGGGCTGACTATTTTGCATCTCCGCCGCTGTGTTTCTTAGGATCCTTTTATGTCACTTGCTGATATTGTCTGACACCTGGACCCACACCTTCCCCTCAAGGCAGTCTCCCAGAGTTGTGCTTTCTAAGGCTCTGCTTCCCTTTAGTAAAGGGTCAAAGTGGTAACACCCTTGCAGCAAGTGCCCTTGTCATCCTCGGGATTAAGATACAGTGCACACCAATACCCAGACCAGTAAAGACCTGAAAGAGACCCAAAAAGGAGTATGTACTACATGTTCGAATCCTCTGTTTGTACCTCATAAGTAGCTACCTGTGCAATTCCTCCGTTTGTATGCCCTGGGAGAGCTTCTCTAATGACGCTTGTGATCCTTGTGCTGAAAACCATGGCGTTTGACCATCAGACCTGATGTCTGCTGTGTGCATCGAGTCACTCCCCTGCTTTAGCTGTCAATGAACCCTGCTGAGCGAGTACGCAGACATTAGGGGCTATGGAAGGTGATGAGCAGGGAGTAAGGTAAAGCTGAATGTAAGAAATGCCCAAAGGTGTAAATGCTGCACTCACCTGCAAGAAACGGACATCTTTTTTTTTACATTTCTTTAATGATAATAAAAAATGCAGTCATTACATCAGGATATATGAGCTTTTTGCACATGTATGGTCATCTTTTAACAATTTCTTCCCAACCGATACAGTCCTTACCATGGCACAAAAAGCATCTCTGTGAGATAACTCCCCCAACTTATCGACCCCCAGGTTCACGTAAACGTTTTCTTTCAACTCTCGATGAGATGACAGAACCTCTGACAGGACCATCGGACTACACAATCCTGGGAGATTTCAATTTCCATCTAGAATCCCCCATGGACAAAGATACGGTCCAACTCACCACCGACCTGGCAGCGGTAGGATTATATTGGATAGTCTCAGTCCCGACTCATCAAGCGGGTCACACTCTCGATGGGTTGTTTACCAATAGCCCGGTTATATCATTGCTTAAGGTGCTTCCTCTGACTTGGTCAGACCATGAAGTAGTCATCTTCAGCATAAAAGCTCATAACCCCAACCCATCACAGTCTAAATCGCAAATTGCGCAAAGTATTCGAGATTGGAAAAATCTATATCTCCCTCTTCTTACTCAGATCCTTACCACCTCCCCTTATGAGGCTTCCTCAAATCCCACTCAGGCCTCCAATAGGTACCAGGACTGGCTCCTGGACGCCCTTAGCATGGTAGTCCCTACCAAATAAATTTTTCCAAATCGTTCCACTCCGTCCGCGAGATGGTTTTTGGAGGACCTTAGACTGCAGAGGCAGCACTACAGGAACCTCGAGAGACATTGGCGTAAACATTATAGCCCTCAGGACAAACAATGCTATAAAGATGCCTTAGCCATATATAAACGTTCCATAATCTCTCATAAAAGTGCCTTTTTCCTATCTCAAATCTAGCTCGCACACAATTAGTCCAAAAAACAGTTTCAAATAGTCAATACCCTATCTATTCCCCCATCAGTTCCTGCTATTGAGCCATCCCAAGACCTATGTAACTCCCTAGCCGATTACTTTGCTACCAAGGTCACCAATATATACTCAGCATTTTCCTCATTAACCCACCCTCAAGTCCCGGACTCTCGACCTGTGCCTATATCGGCTGGCCCGACCTTTTCACTCTTTCACCCCGTTTTGGCTGACACAATTAGTACATACGTAGCCACCATCAGCTCAGGCTCCCCTTTAGACCCCTGTCCTCCTCAGGTATTCAATCTGCTCTCTGAAACCATTACCCCTCCGCTAATGGACATCTGCAATTCCATGTTCCTCTCTGATGATTATCCGGAGATGTTTAAAAAAGCAGTATTTAAGCCTCTGCTAAAAAAAACATCCTTAGATCCCTCAGACCTAGCCAGCTACAGACCCATAGCCTGCCTCCCTTTCCCAGCAAAGATATTCGAATCCCTCATGAACCACCAGCTTTCGGATTATATCAATCAATACCACCTGCTGGACGATACCCAGTTTAAGTTTAGGCAAGGCCACGGGACAGAAACCGTACTGATAAAGGCAATTGACGAGATCAGGACAATCTTAGATCATGGCGGGCGGCGGCCCTCATATTGTTAGATCTTTCCACCGCCTTTGACACGGTCGATCATTCCATCTTGATCGACCGTGTCTCAACGTTGGGGGTCAACCACCTAGCCAGAGATCTTGTAGCCTCTTTCCTGACTACCCGCACTCAATCTGTGAAATTGGGCACATTCTACTCGCCCACTTCCACCTTGCCATGCGGAGTGCCCCAGGGATCATCACTAATCAATCAATCAATCAATCAATCAAAGCATTTGTATAGCGCGCTACTCAAGGTTCAAGGTTCAAAATAAGCTTTATTCGATATTTAGACAAATATCATATAAGCATACCTTCATATACATGGTTTAAGAATACATTTAAATAACAAATGATTAAGAATGTTTCATTTTAAAATTTCATACAAAGCTACGAAGAAAGGTAAAAAGTCTACATTAAAAAGACAGATTAAAAACAGAAAGGAGTAATCGCTATCTCCAATCTCAATCTAGAGTTTTCCTAAATTTTATCACTAATTTTAAAAACTGTTCCATTTTGGTTGTCACCTCCTTATCCTCAAGTTCCTGTAAACGCTCAAAAGCAGTTTTGCATGTCCTGATATTCCATCTCTTTAGTAAGGGTAATAATAGGGCTTTTCTCAGAATCCCGTAATACTTGCAGAAGAGGATGGTGTGAATATTAGATTGTTGTGAAGTAGTATCACAGGGACAGAGAGAGGTGATCCGTGACCAGTCATTGCATTTTGGGAATGTTACGTATCGATAAAAAGATCCCATTCTGAATCTGGTGAGTAACATCCTTGAGTAGCACGGAAAGTCTGATGATAAGTATGATTGTAGGCCCTTCTGAGGTGTTACCCTTTGATATGCCAGGATGGTGTCAAGAAGTTTTTGTTTGTTCCATCTGACTGATTCCAAATGCGCCATTAAAATCTTTCTCAAATGTTTTCTCGAAATATTTTCCAGTGATGATGGATCTGTAAACCACTCTTGGCGCCCGATCTCAAAAAAGAAATTTCTGACATAGTTCAACCAATTAGAATGTTTGGAATGTTTGGCCCCTTCCAATTTAAAAATGTCCTGTAGCACCTCTCTATTAAAAGCAGTCTCAGGGGTAGTCCAAATTTTGTGCCAGAGAAGGGGGGGTTCAGTTTTTATAGTATCTGTTATATACGGGAGATCCAGCTCAATGTGCATTTTATATACAGAGGTTGACTTTGAGGCAGCGAGGAGATATCTTAGGAATTGATTTTCCAGAGTTTGTATCGTTGAGATGTTTTTATCTACGCCCCAGAGACCAGCCCCGTAGATAGCGGTAGATGCACATTTTGCTTTATATATAGTTAATAGTTGTTTAACTGGTCTGCCCCCTATCTTTCCTGCAAAATCGCGGAGACCTCCAATCGCTCTCGAGAAAGCGAGTTTCCTCTTCTCTATTGCCGCTTTCCAGAGTAACTTTCTATGTAGGCAGATTCCCAAATATGTAAAAGCCTCCACTGTCTCCAATCTTTGGTCCTCAATGAAGATGGGGCATGGGGTTTTTTGTCTTTTGTTACATAGCATGGTGTAGGATTTTGCTATGTTAACTTTCAGGCCCCTGTCATTCATAAAAATCGTGAAAGCTGATACTGCCTTTTGTAGGCCCATTCTGGTCTGGGATAGAATTGCAGCGTCATCTGCATAGAGCAGAATTGGAACCGGTTGTCCTCCTATTTTAGGGAAGTCACACTCGATGGTTTTGAGATGCTCGCCGATCGCGTTTATATAGAGGGAGAAAAGCAGGGGAGCCAGAATGCACCCCTGTCTAACCCCTCTGTTGATGTTGAAACGTGGCGAGCACTCTCCCCTCAGTCCATATCTCACTCTGGCTCCTGCTTCACGGTACAAAGCCTTAATGAAAAGAAGAATTGATGGATCCATCCCGAAATGGGTTAAGATGTCCCATAGTTGGTCATGCAGGACACAGTCGAATGCTGAGGTGAGATCTATGTATGTTATATACAGACTGTGCCCTTTAATGTCGATGTATTTTGACATAATTAGGTGTAAATTGAGGACCTGTTACTCACCCGTAGGGTCTCAAGGCGCTGGGGGAAGGGGGTCCGCTACCGCTCGAACAGCCAGGCATGAAGGAGAGGTGGTCTTGGGTCAGGCGGAGGTGGATGGGGAGGGATTTCCACGACTTGGCAGCCAGGTAGGAGAAGGATCTTCCTCCCGTTGTGACTCTTCGGATGCGGGGGACGGCGGCGAGGGCATGGCTGGTCGATCGTAGCTGGCGGGTGGGATTGTAGAAGGTCAGGCGGTTGTTGAGGTATCTTGGGCCTTGGTTGTGGAGAGCTTTGTGTGCGTGGGTGAGGAGTCGGAACGTGATTCTCTTGCTGACGGGGAGCCAGTGCAGGTTTCTCAGGTGTTCGGAGATGTGGCTGTGTCGGGGGATGTCCAGGATGAGGCGTGCCGAGGCATTCTGGATGCGTTGGAGTCTCTTCTGAAGTTTGGCTGTGGTTCCGGCATAGAGGGAGTTGCCGTAGTCCAGGAGGCTGGTGACGAGGGCCTGGGTGACCGTCTTCCTGGTTTCGGTGGGGATCCACCGGAATATCTTATGTAGCATGAGGAGGATGTTGAAGCATGACAAGGAGACGGCGTTGACTTGTCTGGTCATGGAAAGGGAGGAGTCCAGGATGAAGCCCAGGTTGCGTGCGTGGTCTGTCGGTTTGGGTGCGCTGCACAGGGCAGGGGGCCACCAGGAGTCGTCCGAGGCGGAGGGCGAAGATCCCAGGATGAGGACTTCCATCTTATCTGAGTTCATTTTCAGGCGGCTGTTCATCATCCACTCGGCTACGTCTTTCATCCCTTCGTGTAGGTTGGTTCTGGCGGTGGCGGGGTCGTTGGTGAGGGAGAGGATCAGCTAGGTGTCGTCGGCGTAGGAGACGATGTTGAGGTTGTGTTGGCATGCGATGGCCGCAAGGGGGCTCATGTAGATGTTGAACAGCGTGGGGCTGAGTGATGATCCTTGGGGCAAGCTGCAGATGACTTTGGTGGCCTCGGATCTGAACGGGGGGAGGCGGACTCTCTGGGTTCTACCGGCGAGGAAGGAGATGATCCACTCCAGTGCCTTCTCTTGGATCCCGATGTTGCTGAGGCGTTGTACTAGGGTGGGGTGGCAGACCGTGTCGAACGCCGCGGAGAGGTCCAGGAGGATAAGGGCCGCTGTTTCTCTGTTGTCGAGCAGGGCTCTGATGTCGTCGGTGGCTGCGATGAGTGCGGTCTCGGTGCTGTGGTTGGCCCGGAAGACAGACTTGTGTGTGGTCGAGGGATCCATTTGTCTCGAGTAAGGCGGCCAGCTGTCTGTTGACGGTCTTCTCAATGACTTTGGCAGGAAAAGGAGGGAGCGAGATGGGTCGGTAGTTTTTGAGTTTGGTGGGGTCTTCAGTATGGCGCTGAGTTCAGCGTGCTTCCAGCTCTCTGGGAAGGTGACGGTGTCCAAGGAGGCGTTGATGATGTCCCGCATGTGTGGTGCGCTGACGGAGTCGGCCTTGTTGAAGACGTGGTGAGGGCAGGGGTCGGTTGGAGATCCGGAGTGGATGGAGTTCATCGTGCGGATGGTGTCTTCGGTGTTGACCAGGGTCCAGGCGCGGATGGTGGTGGTGGGGGGTGTTGGTGCAGTCGTAGGATGCGTCGGCTGTGTGCTGAAACTGTTGTGTATGTCTGCGATCTTGTTGTGGAAGAACGAGGCGAGCGAGTTGCAGAGTTCTTGCGATGGGGTGATGTTGTTGTCTCCGGCGCTAGGGTTCAAGAGCTCTTTGACAATGTTGAAGAGTTCCTTGCTGTTGTGGGCGTTGTTGTCAAGTCATTCCTTGAATGCGGTTTTCTTGGTGGTGTGGATCAGCTGGTGGTGTTTTCGCGTGGCGAGCTTGAGGGTGGTCATGTTGTCTGTAGTTGGGTCTCTGCGCCAGGCTTTCTCGAGGGCTCGGCAGTTCTTCTTGGAGCTCTTGAGTTCGTCGGTAAACCATGATGCTTTTTTGGTGCCGGGTCTGGCGGGGGGGTCTTCAGTGGGGCGAGGTCGTCCGCGCTGTTGCTGATCCACTTTGTGAGGTTGTTGGCGGCTTGGTTGGGGTTCGTTGAGCTGGCGGGAGGGTTCTGGCTCAGGGATGTGGCGAGCTGGTCGGCTGTGATCTTGTTCCAGCATCTGCGGGGGACCTGTTGTGGATGGTGGTGGATCGTGGTCCTTCTGAAGCTGAAGTGGACTCAGCTGTGGTCCGTCCAATGGAGTCCGGTGGCATGGCTGAAGGTGACGTCCTTGCTGGAGGAGAAGATGGGGTCGAGCGTGTGGCCGGCGTAGTGGCTAAGTCCGACACTATTTAATATCTATGTGTCGGACTTGGCGAGGGTCATAAAATCACATGGGCTGAGTTTAACCACCTACGCAGACGACACCCAACTGGTGTTGGCTGTGCACAAGGATGGTGTGGCAGCTGCGTCGAGATTTCAGGAGGGTATGCTAGCCATAGGCTCCTGGATGTCGATGAACTGCTTAAAATTAAACTCAGATAAGACTGAGGTGACGATTTTTGGCAACCTGTCTCCGGTATGGTCGGACAATTGGTGGCCATTCGAAATGGGCCCCCAGTTGCACCGGTTGCCAAGGTCAGAAACCATGGCGTCATGTTTGACCTCAAACTAACATTTCACCATCATGTTAATTCAGTGATCTCTTCCTCCTTTTTTATTCTTAAAAAATAAAAAAACTACTTCCTTACCTACCTCCTGCGGCAGGAAAAACTCTCATAACCACCTTAATATTTTCCAAATTGGATTACTGCAACGCTCTCTTGCTGAATGCTCAGGAGCAGATTCTGGACAAACTGCAGTCTGTCCACTCAGTCTCTGCTGCCATACGTCAACATCATTGGCTGCGAGTCAGAAGCCGCATAAAATTTAAGGCCCTCTGTATTGCCTACAAGGCTATCCATAATTCCGGACCACGATTTCTCAGAAAGGCTTTTAAGATCTACACCCCGATCAGGCCTCTTCGCTCCGCATCAACTTATCTTCTTCCAGTCCCTCGCACCAGAACAGTTGCCTGGGGAGACAGACGCTTCCTAGTAGCCACTGCGAGGCTTAGGAACACGCTCCCTTTTACCATCAAGACTAGTCCGACACTTTTAATTTTCTGGAAACAATTGAAAACCTGGCTTTTTGACCAATGATCTTCTTCAGCATGGTGTATGTCATCTTCATAAATCCTATGCGCCGAGACACCTTCGGGTATTTGTGTGCAATACAAATCCAATAAACATAAACATAAACTCCCACCCTTTCCAGTTCGTGTCAATGTATATGGTTACATAGAGAGATTGAAGGCTGTACAGGGGTCTTAGCGTTACCATATTCAGTCTAAGGACTGTTCCCAACTTGTTCCCCCCTGGAGGGAGCCCCCTCTCCTGGGGTTTCGTGGGGCCATTTATTCCTGAGTTCCTCTAACATAGCCATGCCAGGAGATCATCTTCTACTTTATCATCTTTTCACACTAATTTCATTTGCACCGATTCCGCAGTCGCCCATTCACATACATCTCTGTTCCAGTCCTCAGGCCATGGGAGACAGGTACGCATCTTTGTAATCCCCACCGGTCTCTTGGCCAAGAAGAGCTCGAAGAGAACAAACCTTCTACTCAACTTTCTACGTTTCGGGCTGGTAACAGTCCCAAAAGACTTGTCTAA
The DNA here is from genome assembly GCF_964263255.1 of Lissotriton vulgaris. Lineage (NCBI taxonomy): Eukaryota > Metazoa > Chordata > Amphibia > Caudata > Salamandridae > Lissotriton > Lissotriton vulgaris. The sequence continues at coordinate 1,074,580 of NW_028243049.1, read as the reverse complement.
TCTCCTTTGGGATACTCCATCCCATAGCCCCATGTAATCACGCGAGTATTTCCTCCCAGTCGGACCACATCATTCCATTCTGCGACAACATGTCGCACAATGTATGAAGACTCCTGGGGGGCACTGCGCCCAAGCATCAAGAGCTCGGCTAGTGGACGGTCTCCACACGTCCCCATCAAGAGAAGTTTCTCCGAATTATCCTCGTTGTCCAGGCAGTGGACCGCATGTGGCAACTAGGAGGCCATGTAATTAAAACTCCAGGCGGGGGACATCCAGTCGTCGAAGCAACTGACATCTTGTCCCACTCTGCCAAAGCCACACCACCCACAAAGTGGCATGCTGGCACCAAATGGAAAACATTAAGTCTGATACCATGGTAGGGTAGAAAAAGACAAAAAGCAGACACGTATTGGCAGCAGAGATATCACAGGTATATTACTGGCTGTGATGGAATCGCTTTAATAAATGTTGCAATCTTCCCCACAAGTGGCAAAGATAACTTAAAAACAGAAAAGTAAAGACAGGAGTTGGAACTTCAGCTGCTCCAGTGTGAACTGGAAAGTACTGTCAGGAAGAGTGTGAATGGAGCTACATTTATTATATACTTCCTGAAGCGTTACCTTTATTATATACTTCCTGAAGCTTTACCTTTATTATATACTTCATGAAGAGTTTTCTTTGTCATTTAGTCTTGAAAGCGTTACTGTTGTTATACACTTCCTAAAACTGAAGTGACTGCAGCACATCCTGATCCATCTCTTTTTCCACAATCCCATCTTGTTTAAATGAAATCTTAGCCATGTGCGTCTTTGTAAAGCTGTACCTTTAGCAAGTGGGCGCTCCATGTGTGCTCTTTCTGTACTAAGTTACTCTGTGAACACTGGAAAATCACCTCCTTTTCTGAATTAGGTAAGAGTGACATGTTCATTAGAAGATTTAGTTAAATATCTGTGTATGGGGAAATATGTCTTGGTAACTTTCAAAAATGGTAAAGAAGAGATGTCTTTTGCAACTAGTTAAATGTGTATTGATGGCGTGGCCAAGATGGCGGCGGGCTAGGGCATTTTTCTCAACTGCTCCGTCCCGCCACCTTGAAAAGCTCCTTATTAGCGCCCATCGGCTTTCTTCCAGTGACTCCCTGAGCTCACATACCCACACCGATCACCGACACCTGCCTGACACGGGTGGAGACGAGCTGTAGCCGGTACAGCATGAGTCTCAGTAGCCGACGCCTGACAAGGCTGTGGGACGGGGCCATAGCTGTGGAGGGTGGTCGGGTCAGCAACAAACTGGCAGAGCTGGAAGGAAGGAAAGAGGGTCCTGTGGCCCTCCGGGTGCACCATGGCGGTGCAAATCCCTGAATTGCAGCACATGGCGGAGTGGTGAGGTGCAGTTGCGACCTGCGCATCGTGGCCAGACCTCTGGCAAACAAGGGACGGCGTGTGACTACCGAGATTCTGACGTCGCCTGGGGTCGGCGACCTGCATCTGCAAAGGGACATACTGGTGGTCTGAGAAGAGACGACCTGGGGCCCCCAGCCCAGATCCGCGAGACGCAACTTTTGACGGAGTAGTGGGGAGCGGACGCGGCCTATGGAGTGCGGCCTGCCCAGTGACCTGCCTAGAATGAGGCCATTCCAGGCTCTGGGCGAGAAAAAGACCGGGAACAAGGAGCCTGTGCCTCGACCCTGCCGGGTTCTGTGTGGGCGGCCTGCCCGGAGCTGCGGTGACTGACCAGCACTGCCTAGCTTTTTCCTGACGTGGTTGCTGGGTGGACCTGCGGTGCGGCTGGGGACCCAAGAAGGTGAGGCGGCCTCTCCCATCCCATCAAACAACTGACCCCCTGCACCCAAATCCCAGTGTGTTCCACATAAGGAAGTGGGCCTACGACACGTGGCATATCTCTGAGGTTACATCCCCCCCACTCACTAGAGGGTACCGGGAGGCACAGAAAGAACATTCGCCTCCTCCCCCCCCTTCAGGGAGAACTCACTGAGCGGGGTTACGGGGGGCGTAGATCGCCGCGACCGGGGCCCCTTGAACTTACCTGCGCAAGACGCTACCTTGGCTGGGAGGAACTCATGCCAAGCTCAGGGGTAACGATTAACGGGGACAGAATAACCCCATTTCCCTGCCTCCTCCTGGCATAAGGGTACAGCGAATACGGGCTTGCTGCCAGTGCGGTGGGACGGAGGAGGAGGCCAAGCAAGATAACAGGCTTGGGTGGCCCCAGAAAGGAAGAAAGCCTGCATGCAGAGGAGAGGCCTGTGATCACCTCAACAGAGACGCCGCAAGCGGAGCTCGAGCGGTTGAGCAATCTCCGTGGGCGCTTACCTGCGAGGGAGGGGTACCTGAGGAGCTAGGAGTGAAAGGAAAACGCCTGCTCATTTGGCCTGAACAGAGGTCGCCAGTGATGCAACGGTACCTCCTTCAACTACGTCTCGTCATTAAAGGGCTCAAACAACGCACCTGTAGAGTTCGCACTCCCACCCGGGCTGGGAGCAGCAACCAGACACTGGGGAAAAGGGAAAAGAAACGCCCGATCCACAAACTCCAGGACTACAAACCGGATTGGATGGCTGAGGCTAGGTCACAGAAGGATCGATCGCTGGTAAAGCTTGCACCCTGGGATCGAGGATACTCCCACGTCCCACGTCCCAAAGAGTGGAATCCAGACTGGAGATGGATGAGGGAGAGGGCCCGATCACCAAAGTGTACCTGGAATCACTGTTCTCCTCTCTCCGTAATGACCTACAGGCGATGAAAACAGAAATTGGTTCTGACATTCCAGAAATCCATCATGACGTGGATGAAGTGGGAGGCTGAGTGGCTGAGCTCAAAGACAGGGAGTAGAGACAAGTGAAGGAAGTAGCGTGGCTTTAGCAAGAAGTGCTAAGATTGGAAGATCAACAGCTAGACCTTCAAGCGCATAATGAAGGTCTCGAGAACCGGTTTAGGAGGAACAATATCAGAATAAGAGGTGTTCCATCCAAAGCAAAGGGCTCCAATCTATGTGACCTCCTTCGACATGTATCGGGCCGCCCGAGATCTCTCCGCTACAACTGGATCGAGTACACAGGGTGGGTCCTGAGAGGTCAGGAAGAAGTCTCATGGCCGACATCCTGGTGTGTGTCTACGATTTCCAGGAACAGAAAACATCCTCAAGGCAGCCAGGGACTCACACCCAGTTCAATTAAAGGGTCACTCCCTGACCTTCTTCCATGATCTCTCTAGGATCACCCTCCAGAAGCGCAGAGACTTCTGCACTGTTACAGAACATCTGCGGATGGTCAAGATTCCTTATGCATGGGGGTACCCTTTCCGTATCATCTTTAGACATGAGAGGGTACTGCACCAGATCAGATCCCTCAAAAAGCCTTGTGCTCTCCTGCATCTTACCGTCCCAGAAGACTCGTTAGACCAGCCCTCGTCCCGTAAGCGTCAATGGCCGATCTGGCAGAAGGTGACAAACACCCACCGCAGGCCTCAGCCAGACTCTGAAACCATTAACAAAGAGCGGCAAGCGGTGTTGCAGGCCATCTTCTCCGATTCAGCAGCCCGAAACAACTCCTTGATCTGGTGCCGCTCCTGACCCCGGTGGTAGGGATGGGTCTGATGTGGTCCCAATTGAGGAGGCGGAGGAGGGGAGAAACCTCTGATCGACTCGATGACGCGCCTTACACACGACCGGCGGACCTGTACGGGGTCTCTTCACAAGTACTTAGCCGAACGGTTCCATCTTGGCCGAACATGCCTTATCCTGATTCGACAGAAATGATGGACTATGACATCCAGCTATTCTCTCTCCTTATGTTTAACGTATCCTTAATGTTTAATACTCAGGTTTATTTATTTCTTTTTCTTATGGGGGGGCAAGTTAACTGAAATCCTCACACCAGGACACATTAGGTGGATCCAGTAATTGCGACAAGAACTTAGTGTACTCTGGGCAAGCGCGCACAGCAAACTACTAGGATGCATGATATTCATCTGGTGAGCCTCAATGTTCGGGGCCTCATAGCCCAATCAAACGCAAAGCGATCCTATCCTACCTAGAGCACTCAGGGGGGACATCTGATTACTGCAAGAAACCCACTTGCTTGCTAAAGACCCCCACCGCATGCGTTCCCCAAAGTTCCCCAGGCAGTACTGGTCCTCAGATTCATCTAAGACGTGCGGGGTAGCCATTCTACTTGCTCAGCGCTTCCACAGAAAAGTAATTGAGACCATTGCTGAACAAAAGGACAGAGCACTAGAGCTTAGAATACAGTGGGGAAGCACACAGCTTACAGTAGCGCCTGTAAACGCCCCAAACGAGCACCGTTCAGGTGTTGGTCACTCCTGACCGGGAGATGGTGATTGGGGGAGTCCTGAACCTAGTAATGGGCTCAGACTTAGACCGCTCCGGACAACGCACGACACAAACCGGGACATTCACAGACCCGACACCACTGGTTCACGAATAGCACCCTCAATGATGTATGGAGGGTGTCTGCGCCCGTCTGCGACACGACTGCGACCAGCGCCAAGAACCCTGGAACTCTGCACCTCCAACGCTATGACCCAGCGGCACTCCACGCTCACAACCCAGGCCGCAACAACAACTGCAAGCTAGCATCACCAGCCAACACCCATGGACCCTTCAGCTGTCACCGCTGAGGGCACACCTGCAGCACCACCACCACCATGAACCCAGTGCAACCCGCCCGCAAGAACCGAACCGTAGACCATGCAATGCATCCTCCTCAACGTCCGATCCCGCCACAAATACGCCACCGAAATCTGGAACCTCCTCGACAGGACCACCCCGGATGTAGCATTCTTTACCGAAACCTGGACCAACACCACCTCGGGACCGGACATCGCCATCTCCATTCCCCAAGGATACAAGATCTCCAGGAAGGACTGCCCCACCCGCCCAGGAGGAGGAATCGCCATCGTCCACAAATCCACCCTCCGCCTAAGCACACTCCCTGACGAGCCCACAGACCTGATGGAACACCTTCACTTCAAGATACTGGCCAGCCCTACCGCCACCCTCCGAGGAACCCTCATCTACTGACCCCCTGGACCCTGTGGACTTTTTGCCAACTCCGTCATGGACATCATCTCCCTGCATGCCATCGCGTCCACCAACTACACCCTACTGGGAGACCTCAACTTCCACCTCGGCAACCAACTGGACCCCAGCACCACATCCTTCCTGAACAACCTCCACAACATTGAACTCCACCAGATCGTGACTGAACCCACAAACTCAGCAGGACACACCCTCGACATCCTCTTCACAACAGGAAACTCCATCACCTTTAGCCACACCACCGAACTCCCATGGACTTACCATTGATGCGTCCACTTCACCTTCAGAACAACCACCATCCACAGACACCAGCACCTGGTCCCACGAAGAAACTGGACCAGAATCACGATGACCAGCTAACCTCATCACTCGGCAACTCCCCCCAACCATCGCACAAAACGACGATCCCAACACCGCAGCCCGAACCCTGCACAGATGGATCTCTGACAGCGCCAACACCATAGCCCCCCTCAAGAAAAACAACAACAACCACGCCAAAAAAGCTAGATGGGTCCCCACCGAACTTCGAGAGTCCAGACGCACTTGCCGCCGCCTCAAAAAGGCCTGGAGGAAAGCAAATCCACAGAAGCCCACAACAACTTAAGAGTCGCCACCAACGCCCATCACCAACTCATCAGAAAAACGGGGAAAAAAGCGATTGAAGACAGAATCTCCACTTATGCGCACAACAGCAATGAACTCTTCAACATCATCAAGGAGTTTGCCCAAACCACCAGCGAGCCCACGACATCCCTCCCTCACAAGACCTCTGCGACAAACTCAGCACCTTTTTCCACCAAAAAATCAAGAGCATCTACGACAACTTCGAAAAAGACAACCAACACACTGAACCCTCACCAACCACCCCCAACACCCTGAAGCCAGCGATCGACAACTGGACAGCCCTCACCACCGAAGACACACTGAAGACAATGAAGTCAATCCACTCCGGGGCAACCACGGACCCCTAACCCAACCACATTTTGAACAGAGCCGCCGACACCATCGCACCCATGCTCTGCCACACCATCAGCTGCTCCCTGGCAACCGCCTCATACCCTGACGACTGGAAACACGCTGAGATCAACCCCCTCCTGAAGAAACCCTCGGCGGACCCCACCGACCTCAAAAACTACAGACCCATCTCCCTGCTCCCGTTCCCAGCGAAAGTCATAGAGAAAGCCATCAACAGCCAACTTGCCACATTCATCGAAGAGCACAACATCCTCGACTCCTACCAATCCAGCTTCAGAAAAAAACACAGTATGGAAACCGCCCTCCTCACAGCAGCAGACGACATCCGTACCTTACTGGACAAAGGAGAAACCGCAGCCCTCATCCACCTCGACCTCTCAAGGGAGTTCGACACAGTCTCTCACCGCACTCTAATACGCAGACTCCACGACACAGGGATCAAAGACAAGGCCCTCAACTGGATCCGCTCCTTTCTCTCTGGCAGAACGTAGCGGGTCAGACACCCCCCTTTCCTCTCGGACCCTACACCTACCATCTGCGGAGTCACTCAGGGGTCCTTCCTCAGCCCTATGCTCTTCAACGTCTACATGGCTCCACTCGCCCCCATCGCCAGAACCTATGGACTCAACATGGTGCCATTCGCAGACGACACCCAACTCAACCTATCCAACGAACTCAACACCGCCAGACTCAACTTTTGAGAAGCCATGGAAGCCATCGCCAAATGGATGAAAGAAAGCTGCCTACAACTAAACACCAACAAAACCGAAGTACTCGTCCTGGGCCAAAACCGTGACGCCTGGAACGACACCTGTTGGCCCCCTGCTCTCGTAAGCTCCCCCACCCCCATGGACCACACACGCAACCTGGGAATCATCCTGAACTCAGAGCTCAAAATGGACCACCAGATCAAATCCATCTCGTCCTACTACTTCCACACCCTCCGCCTCCTATGTAAGACCTTCAAATGGATCACCCTCAAATACAGAAAGACCGCCACTCACGCCCTGGTCACCAGCAGGCTCTACTACAGCAACGCACTCTATGCCGGAATAAACAAAAATCTCACCCGCAAGCTACAGAACATCCAAAACGTCGCCGCAAGTCTGGTCCTCAACCTGCCAAGACACTGCCACATCTCCTAGCACCTGTGCATACTCCACTGGCTCCCCATCGAAGGTAGAGTCACCTTCAAGATGCTAACACGCGCTCACAATCTATTGATAGTAATTTGTTTATTGTTTAGTTAGTAAAAACCGTAACAATTTACGTAAAAACAGCATTCTGCAAATATTAGCTTAAAACAACAAAAACAATAGAAAATTAAATTTCCGTAAAATTCCTTTCATGTTCGTGAACTTACATAAAACAGTCAATATTTGCATATTAATAAGAGATGTCCATCTGTCTTTGAACCACAAGACTGAAGTGTCCAGATAAAATTATTTAGTTAAGGACTCGCTTGCTTTCAAAAGTTTTTCATGAGCTTGTAAAAACTTTATCATTCTTTAGTTCATTTGGGGGTCAGTTGGATCCAGGCCTCCAATAATGGCGGTTCTACATGAACGTATTCTCCTGGCCAGGAAGACTTTCTTCAAAAAGGTTACACTCTTAGGTTGCAGCTTCTTGCAATGTTATATTAGATGAATTAAGTCTTCTTTTTCATAACCACAGAGACGGCATTCGTTTGACTCAATATGCCTCTAGGATGGTTCGTTGGCTAAGGTTGGAAATTTGCCAAAGCGAAAAGCCATAAGTCATTTTGTAATTATTAATCACAGTCCAAGAGTGGGAGCGATGGGAGAAAATACCGTTATCCGTTAGCAGCGAATTAAGTTTTGCAGCCCTGTTTAACGCCTGCTTAAATGATAAAAAAGACAAAGGTTAGAAGAACACGTTGCCTCCAGTGCACTGGTCAAGAATGTGTTGGCCTGTGATTTTTTTTGCGTTTCCAATTCCTGCCATAAAAATTGGTTGAGGTTGTTTTCACCAGGGCATCGCTTGATTCGGTACCACACCTTTATATATGTATAAAGTCTGCCCAGTGATTCGTTCATTAAACCAAATTCTAATCGCATTTACGCTGGTGAGGCAGAATTGGGAATTTGAAGAACCTTTTTATAAATTTTTGTTATTAAATTGTTAAGAATTTCCGAGTCTTTACCGTGCATGGCGGCACTGGCATATGATAAGGTAGACAATTCTTTGCCTGAGATAATTGTCAGGAGCGGCCTCAAAGATGGCCCTTCCAACTTCTTTGCCAGTGAGCTAAATGCTAATATTAAGGCCCCACTCTCTGAGTCGTATGCTTTTTCTGATCTTGTAGGGACAGCTTGTCTTCTATGTGGTATCCCAAGCCACACACATCAGGGCTTGTCCTACCTTATACTTACAATGCACCCTGCCCTTGGGCCTACCATAGGGGTGTCTGATATGAAGAAAAGGGAAGGTTTAGGGACTGGCAAGTGGGTGCACTTGCCCAGTCAGCATGACAGTACCAGACTGCACGCAGGCTCTGCAATGGCAGGCCTTAGACACATATTACAAGGCTGCTTCTGTGGGTGGCACAACTAGTGCTGCAAGTCCACTAGCATCATTTGGATTTACAGGCCCTGGGCACTCCTGGTGCATTGTACTAGGGTCTGATAAGTAAACCAAATAGTCAATCATGGAATCACCAATCAATACATTCATTTACAGTAGGGAGCACTTGTACTGTGGGACGGGACAGCAGTGGCACAGTGTCCAAAGCATCTAACACCAGCAAAAACACATGATGCAGCAGCAAAAATGGAAGGGAGACCCTCGTCAATGGTGTTAGGTCTAACAACGTTCATATAGGATCATATCATCTGCGTAGAGTGATACCCCAAGAGGTCTCTGCTGGAATCACAACGCTGCATGAATATGTTTTTGACTCCTTTTACAAGGTAAGGGCTCGAATTCAAGTGAAAAGATAATCTGCGACAGCCATTCGCTCGCACTCTGGCCTCCGGCTCATTATATAATAATTTGACCCATTTAAGGAAATTGTGTCATACCCATTCTAAGTAAAACAGTAAACATAGACTCCCACCGCAGGGAGTCGAATGCCTGTGCTGCATCTAGCATCTCAGCCACTGCTTGAAAATCCGTCTCCAAGTAGTGCATTGCTGCAAAGATAGTACGCAGGTTGTGTGTCATTGATCTCTTGGGGACTAACCCCGACTGGTTCGGGGGATTAATTTGGGTACCAAAGGCTGTAGCCTATTGGCGATCATTTTTGCTAATATTTTGGCATCTATATTAATAAGGGAGAGAGGTCTACATGATTCGCGCCAGTTTTGCCACCTTATCATGTTTCAGCAACGTAACAATAAGTGCTTCCTTAAGAGAGGGGGAGTCTCCCAGTCTCGTACACTTCCACAAAGACATCCAATAATATCACCTTCAGACACCTGTGCCTTGTCACCATACGGTTCAGCGTTAAAGTCTAGCCTCATCCTGCTAATCTCTGGTGTAGTGTGTTGCACCACCCCATCCCACCCCATCCCTGTCTAGCATTTCAGTAATGTTTTCCTGGCACCTTGGCATAGCTATCTTGTGGGACAACAAACGTCTAGATCTCTGCACCAATTCTTGTTTGGTTGTGCTAGTCACAAGGTCCCTTATTTTGACAAGACTTTCGGATTCAGGGTTCTTCTCGTACTACCGTTCCAACGCTGAGATCTGTCGCCAGCTTGCTGATTGTGCGTCATAAGTCCTTCAAGACACCGGTCTGTGCACTTATGCTTTCTCCCCGTTGCGTAACTTTGAATGTCTCCCATAACAGCCCAGCACTATCTACTGAGCCCTCATTTTCTATGTAATAGTTTATTATCGCATTGCCCATAGTGCTCTTAAAGACAGGGTCTGCCAGGGAAGCCTGCTGTAATCTCCACATAAAAGGTGGTCACGCACAATCTGGGATTTGTAGCTCAAGGAGAACTGGGGAATGGTCCGAAAGTGTCTTGGCCAAGTGACTTACATGAACTTCCCAAGTGCCTGTCATCTCGGTTGCAAGCCAATAGTTCAATCTTGACCATGATCTATGCACTAAGGAAATAAAGGTGCTTTCCCGTGACCCTGGATGTCACAGTCTCCATACATCCCGAATGTCCCCTGCTTCTATCAATCCTAGCAGTGTGTCTGATGCCTGCTTGCCTCTTGCAACTTCAATATCTGACCTGTCCATGTGCATATCTAAACGGGTGATAAACACCCCCCCTCTCCGCCCACCTCCTTTCCCCCCAATATCTCCACAGGAGGATACATGGAGATTCAATGCCAAACATCAGTGAAACAAGCAGGGTCTTCTAGATTGGAGCCGTATGTTTACCAACAGTACCATCACACTTCCGATCTTACCCAGGATAAGCGCTACCCTGCCCTGCTCATCTGTCTCTGAGCTGATCATAGTAAATTGCACACCTTTTTTTGACAAGAATCATCACACCCCTGGAGTAGGAGAAGTAGGATGCAGCTACACCCACCTCAGCTCAGGGTGCTCCCACATTCTTCTCCAAAATCTTAGTTAGGTGGGTTTCCTGTAGGTAAGCAACCTGGACATCAAACCTGTCCAGATACGCTAAAACTGAGCAGATTTTCTTGGGGCTGTTTAAGCCGTAGACATTCCAGGTAAGGAATTTCATTTCACTACCCATACTTGCGGCACATCAAGACAACATTTACATGGTAAAGGCCCTTCAAAGTAAGTGAGCTGCTGTTTTACCGAGGCTATGCCTTTGCATAGGTTCAAGCGTTCCCTTCCCACCCAACCATCCCCCACCCACTGCAGCACCCTCAACTTGCTAAAGCCATCCCTATTTAGAGTAAACAACCCCTCCCGAACATAGAAAAACAATTGAGTCATATGGATTCCTTCCATGAGGGGAGCGCCAGAGTGCTACTAGCCTCCCACAGAAGTAGGAGGTGGCTGATCAGATCTACTACCAATGCAATAATATCACAAACGTATTTATGAGTTTTGAGACACCTAGCTAGTATTTTCATTCCACTTGCAATCAAACATCCGATAGCTGCAACGGGAAAAGACTAGACATTTTTCATAAGTATTGGTCACAGCGCATATAAGGCCTAAATCGCAGACGTTGCAAGTCCTCTTTGGCTGGGTCATTGGAGGGTTCACACCTTCTCCTTTTCAGCTTTTTTGTGTGTTCGAGCACTGCCTTTGAGTTGGTGTAGATTTTTAAGTCTCCCTCTTGGCCGAGTCTCATACCGGCCCGGTACAGTATGGCGTATGGAATGCCCTCTGATTGCAATAGCTTCTTCACTGCAACAAATTCCCCACGCACTGCCTGCACTGCAACTGTACAGTCTGGGAATAATTCAAGGAATGACCGGCTTTCGGTTCGCGTCCGTGTTACACAGGACGGTGGGCTATCATTTTGGCACACAACATTGTAATCTACATATTGAGGCAATTGTCATCCCTATGCTTATACCTCTGGAGGAGGGGATATGGATATTTATGTTCAATGCTCTTTTGCATATTTGCTGGGATTCGCTGTATGATTTAATCCATGCGTAATATAGAGCCCTGACGAAGTTCAAATGAACGAAACGCGTGGGCTGTGGTGCAAGTCTTAAGAAACTATCTTATGGAATACAGGATATTTTGAACATACTTACGGTTCTCTTTGACTTCATCTTTGGTGCACCGTCCCTATTTTCACGTTTGGTCTGATTCTCAGTGGAGCGAAAGTGCGACAAGCTCCGTAAGGATGTGCACAAAAAACGACCTTATCTACTTTGGAATAGAAGTGCTGGACCGTGGGCCGCCGCATTGGTCTTTTTAAAGAAAAATACAAGTATGTTCCACTGAAATTCAATTGTGCCTTTTTCTCTTTCCATTCGCAATATGGCAACTTGGTCCCTATAATTTAGGAGACTGCCAATGATGGGGCGGCGTATCGCCCCATGGACATGTCTCCGTTGTTGATTGTTGAGCGCGCTTATCGCTCTCAACAATCAACAACGGAGATGCTTGATTCTCGATCTTTCGAAGGTGCCTGATGAGGATGAGATGTGGAACCATGTGACACACCGCCTAGAGGTTCAATAGCATGACAGCCATACTCTTTCCTCTGTCTAGGATCATGTGAATGGCATAGGTAGGTTCAATGGGTGCTGTTTCTGTGCTCTGGTTGGGCCTGCATCGAGTCTGGGTGGCCTCGAGGAGCTGGTGATTGACGAGGTAGCTGGTCAGACACTTCATGATGGTTTTCTCTAGGACTTTGGACATGTATGGTCGGAGGGTGATTAGTCAGTAGTTGGAGAGTTTGGTGAGGTCCTCCGAGGGTTTCCTCAGCAGGGCTGTGACTTCTGCCCGCTTCCCGGTTTCTGGGAAGAGGACCGCATTAATAGAGTCATCCAGGATGGGAGTGAGGACTTCACTGATGGTGGTTAGACCTTTGTTGAAAGTGTGGTGGGGGTGCACAGACAAAATATCGACTCCAAAATATCGAATGGACAAAATATCGAGTTAAAAATATCGATAATAATAAAATATTGATAACAAAAATATCGTTGGTCAAAATATCGATTAAAAATAATGATAAAAAAATATCGAGTACAAAAATATCGACAAAATATATATAAATAGTCAAAGTAAAAAATTTCAATAATATGTAGAGAAAAGGTTAAAAAACTTAAAAAATGTTATTAATAGTAATATAAATTGTAGTTAATGTTTAGGAGCGGGATGTTGGGTTAATAGGGGATAAGGGTGGGGAGTAAATTAATAATAATTAATTAATTAATTAGTATATGTTTGTAAATATTTTTAATTAATAATTAATTGGTAATTAATTAATATTAATTAGTTAATTAATTAATATAATTGTGTACATATTTATAATTAGTAATTAATTGGTAACTAAATAATATTAATTAGTTAATTACATTAATTAGAGTAATTTATTTATATATATAATTTTTAGTTAGTGTTAATTAATTATTTGGGAAAAATAATATTAATTATTAAATTAAATTAATTACAGCTAATGTGCTAATATATTTACTTTATTGTTATTGTTAATTAATAATTAATTGCTAATTAAATAATATTAATTAATTTTGGGTAAAGGAGTATTTTTAGGGTTCAGGGTCAGTTTTCAGTTTTTGGGTAAAGGAGTATTTTTAGGGTTCAGGGTCAGTTTTCAGTTTTTGGGTAAAGGGGTATTTTTAGGGTTCAGGGTCAGTTTTCAGTTTTTGGGTAAAGGGGTATTTTTAGGGTTCAGGGTCAGTTTTCAATTTTTGGGTAAAGGGTTATTTTTAGGGTTCAGGGTCAGTTTTCAGTTTTTGGGTAAAGGGGTATTTTTAGGGTTCAGGGTCAGTTTTGGGTTTTTGGGTAAAGGGGTATTTTTAGGGATCAGGGTCAGTTTTCAGTACCTTATTTAATTATAGTATGTTACTATATATATATAAATAAGATTGTAAAAATTGTTTTTTATTATTTTCATTTATTATTTAATTATTATAAGTTAATGTAAGTATTTGTAAGTATATTTTAGTAATTAAATGTTAATATTAATTTAATTTAACACTGTTTTTAATAAAGTCGATATTTTTTACAACTATATTATTGTAAACGATATTTTGTACTCGATATTTTTGTACTTACCTGTTTGTAGATACAAACTCGATATTTTGACTGTCGATATTTTGTCCACGATATTTTTGCAAGTCGATATTTTGTCCCTCGATATTATTTCAGTGATCCGTGGTGGGGGCATGGGTCTCAATTGCTAATTAAATATTATTAATTAATTTTGGGTAAAGGAGTATTTTTAGGGTTCAGGGTCAGTTTTCAGTACCTTATTTAATTATAGTATGTTACTATATATATATAAATAAGATTGTAAAAATTGTTTTTTATTATTTTCATTTATTATTTAATTATTATAAGTTAATGTAAGTATTTTTAAGTATATTTTAGTAATTAAATGTTAATATTAATTTAATTTAACACTGTTTTTAATAAGGTCCATATTTTTTACAACTATATTATTGTAAACGATATTTTGTACTCGATATTTTTGTACTTACCTGTTTGTAGATACAAACTCGATATTTTGACTGTCGATATTTTGTCCACGATATTTTTGCAAGTCGATATTTTGTCCCTCGATATTATTTCAGTGATCCGTGGTGGGGGCATGGGTCTCATGGGGTCCCACAGTGGATGGTTTTCATGGTTGCAGAAGTCTCGTTTGTAGTGATGCTGTTCCACATGGTCATGATCCATACTTCAGCTGAGATTGGAAGACTGGCTGCGAGGGTGCTGGAGTCAGGTTGAAGGTTGAAGTTGCCGTATGTGGATGTGATCTTCCTCCAAAAGAAGTTAGAGATTGTTGCAATGGGTTTTGTTAGGGGTGGTGTTGCTGCCGGTGGCTACAGCACTGTAAATTCTCAGATTATGGAGAAGATTTATTTGGTGCTGGTGTTGCTGGCTTAGATATGGTTGGTATTGGTTGTTCACTTGGCATTTCAGACATGCTGGTGGATTTGAAAACGTTGTCTGCAGTGTCTTTGCTCATTCTCAACTTGCTTTAGAGGTGCTTATAGTGCTGCATCACCACCCTGAGTTCCTCTGTGTACCATCTGGCTTGCTTTTGTGATCTTGATTTTTTGTTGTTGTTTCTATGCTTGAAAGGGTGCAGGTGGTGATCCATTCATTGAAGTTCTTGATGTCTTCCATTAGGCTGCTGATATGCTTAAGGGGGTCCAGGTTATTGGTGCAGGCGCTGATCCATTCATTGAAGTTCTTGATGTCTTCCATTAGGCTGCTGATATGCTTGAGGGATTCAGGGTGTTGATCCATTCATTTAAGTTCTTGATGTCTTCTGTTAGGTTCCTTGTATGGTTGAGGGGGTCTAGAGTGTTGGTGTTGGCGATGATCCATTCATTGAAGTTCTTGATGTCGTCTGTCAAGTGTCTGGTATGCCTGAGGGGGTCCAGGTTGTTGGTGTAGGTGGTGATCCAGTCATTGAAGTTCTTGATGTCTTCCGTTAGGTTCCTGGTATGCTTGAGGTGACTTGTGTTGGGGGCAGAAGCCCAGTCCTTCTCTGAGATGTTCTTACAGCAGTGGACGCTTGTCCAGGTATTCAGGGTGGTGAGCTTGAAACTTAAAAGGGTGTTGTCCGTTCAGGTGATAGGTGTTGATTTGTAGACTCTGATGCTTTTAGTGTGGAGAAGATAGAGTTCAGGAAGTGTTCAGCTGTGTGGGTGGGTCTGGTGATGTGCTGCGTAATGTCGAGGTTCCCAAGACATTTGAGGAGGGTATTTCAATTGGAATCATTATGGTCCTCTAGATGAAAGTGCAGGTCTCCATGGAGGTTGAAAGTGCTGGAGTCAATGATTATCTCAAGTCTAGATTCGTCCTGATGCCCATTCTTTCTGTTACACAGACCTATATCTCTATATTATCAAAGTCAATAGAAGCCTTTTCCAATCTTTCTTCTGCATTTTTCTTTGGGACTACTGGCTTCTGATAATTCACTTTGTCATTAACATGAAAAGACATAGGTTGGCTAGTTCACTTTAATGCTTCCAAATATTTTGAGGATACCCAGTAGTGAATGCTTCAATCTGTGACCCAAATAGAACCTCATTTGGTTTGTGAACACCTGAGGAGAAAAATAAATTGTTTTTTTTCCCCACACGGGACTCAGTCCTTTTGAAGGTCGCCTTCTTCAGATAGGAACCTGTTGTATCCTCTCTGGTTGTTTACTTGATGTCTGGAATACTACATGTAATACACATCCAGGCTCCTGTGATCCAAGACTCTTTACCAAGAGACTAAAAACAGCCAAAGTATACCCAAGTCAGACTCAGGACTAGTGAGCGGAAGATTATCTACCAGTGCACTTGTGAAAGAACTTAACAAGGTGTGACTGCAGGACTCGTACTTCAAGATTTTGGACATTTTGAGAGATTCTGTCACATAGACAATCTCAGCCTATATCAAGCTTGATCTGACTGTTCAAGCAGCCGTAGATATGTCCATGAGAAGGCTTCTGGTCATGGTACTTAACCAGGGTCAATCATAACCTTGCTTCTCACTCAACCCTTCATTGGCCGTTGTAGATGTGACATTGATTTCTACCTCTTCTCGGGCGATGGGCACACCAGGTCATCACCACTGGATAGCCATCCTGTGCCATATGGCACTAGAGAGAATCCCCTCATGCTTGGGATACTCTCTCCCAACTATAGTCCTGTCAGCACTGCATCCTTCAGGCTAATGACCTTCCTCCCTTGGAGGTTAGCTAACAGCAAATGATATTTGGATGGATGCACCTAGGGACATCTGTGTCCCCTTCAAAATGGTGATTGCTGCTATATTGAGTCCAACAGGGGCCCATTACCCAAGTCAACACACTTACTATAATGGGTGCTTCTGAGACACTTCTGTCACCTGACAGTTCTTTAGTGAATGCCCCCTCAGTGTGACCCCTGTAGCAAGTGATCCCTTTGAGCTTGAAAGGATGTTCTTTTCCTTTTGTACTGACTTGAAATCCAATTCCGTTTTGCCTGCGTCCTATTCATGGGAATATTATTTATAAAGTTCCTACAAAAGGAATTAGGACTGTGTATTCTGAACAACATAAGCGTCACAATATGGGAACTTGGTTCACAAGTATCATCAGGAATTGTTGGCCTGGTTCCTAACTAGCTCACAGTGCCCCATCTGAACCCCCTAAACTCACTAGGGTACCAGATCGTATCAGCAACCATGAACATGACCAGTTTTTACTCCACAAGGGAAACATGGAAACAGACCTACCCTTTTGTTGTTTACTTTTGCATGCCCAAGGTAACCACAAGAAAGATACGAATTGGCTTTTCAAACATTTATTGAAACAATCGTATTCATGTGTAAAAAGAGTGTGCTGCAATTATCAGGCAAAACAAAGCAGTGTAACCAGCATTACAAGAATGGTTAAAAGACAAAGATGTAATGCTTTCCCTTTTGGGTCCACTTTGGTTCTCCCTTAGTTTTCCATTTTAGGGTTCCTCGGCTCGCTCTGCATAGCCACATATAATAAATTTGTGTTATTATTTTGAGAATACGCTGTACGTGTTTGTTATTCAAGTACTATTCTTGGGATTTCGTCTACACATTTCCCACAAGGTGCTTGGAATATATAACAACATTGTGTACTATTTTCTTTGCTCGTCTAGCAACAGCTCCTTACATTTAGACATAACTCGGTCGCACAACTGCAACTCCAGCACAATAGTTTTATGATATAAACGGTGTTCCATCCCCTTGGGGGCAGAGAGGAGTATTCCGGCAGAGGGGACTGTTCTGGAATGACAGCAGTGTCCGACATGCAGCCCTGCTTAAACTAAGTTTACACTCATGATGAGGACCATCTTACTACTTACTCTAAGTATGGGGTCTTGGGCCAATCCCAGAGATCGCAAATGTATCCCTATGCTCACATGGTAAGAGTAGAACTAGACACATATATAATTTGCCATGGTTGGGATGTTGGTCGTATACACTCAGATTAGTAATTCTAAATAACTTTTAGTTGCATCTGTCTAATGATCGCAGCACATTTGCTTCATAATAGAATATGATCATTCCAATAAATGTATTGTAAACATTCGTTGTGTCTTTCTTGTGTTTAGAATGGGCATGCATGAGTGAGTAAGTGAGTAACAAAAGGCGAGGATCGGTTGCCACAGGGCCCTTGGGGATAGAGGGTCGTGTTTGAGGTTGCTGAAATCACCTGTTACTCTGGAAAGATTAGGCGTTCAGGTGAGGCACTGTGTGCTGCCAGGATTGGGCTGACAAGGGAGACTCAATCTCTATACTCTGACGTCTTCTGCTTTACCAACAGAATCAATGCAACATGTTCACCATTATAACATTACTGTGTGGTAATATGATTATATTATTCTACTCCTACCTAACACTATCTATACGATTGCTAGCATAGTGGGAGTACCCTTTGTCAGATACCTTGGGTTAGCCTAAACTGCCATACCTGACTAAGAAGTATCACAAAGCCAGCCTGTG
Source organism: Lissotriton vulgaris (assembly GCF_964263255.1). Lineage (NCBI taxonomy): Eukaryota > Metazoa > Chordata > Amphibia > Caudata > Salamandridae > Lissotriton > Lissotriton vulgaris. The sequence goes on along the minus strand of NW_028243049.1, from coordinate 1,056,453 downwards.
TAGAATGGTTAGCATCCTTTTTTTTGCATCAGTCTTTGTGTGTGTGTTAAATCTGTTGTGTTTAGACATTTCTAAGGTACACGGTTTCATTTTAAAACCTGCAATTTCCACTCAATTCCATAATCGTTCTCAATTGACTTTATCCATGCTGCAAGAGAGAAGTGCCATTAAGAGTAACATAGAATGCATAAGATATAATATTATTTAAAGATTATATATGATTTGGCCATCCTGTCATGCCATTGTCCACAACAGCCAATGCATTTTCCAAAATAATCCTGTCAATTTATATTAATCTTACGCTTTCAGCGGCGTCCACAGTTCATTGTAAGTGGTGTAGATGAATCTTTTAGCATGTGGTGACCTAGGACCCAACAAGAAATCTTGTAAATCCATGTCATCAGAAAGTAAATATAGATGTTCCTTAACCCCTTCCACGCAGGGCTAATTCCCCCGTGGTGGAGCTGTGCTTATGACGAGCTGAGCTCATCATGACTCCGCCCACTCCTTTAGAACGCCCGCACAGGCGGGGAATTACCCCCGCGTGGGCCAGCAGCGGCAGTCATGAAGAGCTTAGCTCGTCATGAGCACTGCTCCACTGTGCCTGAGCTCGGCATGAGCATGCAAGGGGTTAACTGCAGATAATGTGGAATGTTGTAACCATTGCTGTGTTGAAGCAGGTTCTGATGATCAAAAAGGAGTACAGCGAGGCTTGGCAATCAGTAACAGTTTAAATGTAATTAAACAATAATGATCAGGAACAGCAGCCACATCTCCTACAGCTGCTTGATGAAATTCCCTTTGCATTAGGTACTTGCCATGCTTTATACTGTACACCTGGTGCGATAAAGCGAAGCTTGTCCCACTTTGGGCACTGTTAGATCTGGGGGTCTCTAATTGGCAGAGGTAAGTACCTTAGACCAAGTAGGGACCCTTGCTTCTAGTCAGGGTGAAGGAATACACACAGTAGATAACCCCTGCTCCCCCTCTAGGTAGCTTGGCGCGAGCAGGCAGGCTTATCCCCAAGGCAATGTGTGTAATAAATGCACTTAACACAAACAATGATCCCCCATCCACCATAAACTGAGACCACACAGGTAAGTGTATATAAAAAATATAACTTTATCTAGTTGCAGCAGTAAAAATCAACAATACACAATAATCACTTCTTCAGTAATATGTTGCACTTAATCTTAATGGGTTACTCTTGTGTTCAGGAAGTTCTTATTAAAAACAAATAGTCTCAAGTCTCTTAAGTCAGTATTTCAACTAATGCCACTGACTTCTCTCCAATTGGCTCTAAGAACGAGCAAACCAAGCAATGCCAGCAGATAAATAACTTTAAAATCAGCCCTGTGAGGAAATGCGCCCCAAGCGCTGCAAGCGCGCCTCACCGAGTACTCCTCGGACTCGGACTCGGATTCCCTTGATCTTACCTTGGTGGACTGCAGGTTTCAGAAACGTTAAGCGCTGCTCTGCTTACTCGAATTCAGCGCCTTTGCCCGCCCGCCTCCCGCTCCTCGGCAGCTCTTGGAAACATCGAGCGGAGCGCGGTGCTGGGCTAAGGAGACTCCAACTCCCAGCAGCCCTAGCGGCACCGGCCGCGTCAGTTTCGCGCCAGGAGGCGCTGATAAACGGAGTCCCCCCGGTCGAGGGGGGATTCCCTTGATCTTACCTTGGTGGACTGCAGGTTTCAGAAACGCTAAGCGCTGCTCTGCTTACTCGAATTCAGCGCCTTTGCCCGCCCGCCTCCCGCTCCTCGGCAGCTCTTGGAAACATCGAACGGAGCGCGGTGCTGGGCTAAGGAGACTCCAACTCCCAGCAGCCCTAGCGGCACCGGCCGCGTCAGTTTCGCGCCAGGAGGCGCTGATAAACGGAGTCACCCCGGTCGAGGGGGGATTCCCTTGATCTTACCTTGGTGGACTGCAGGTTTCAGAAACGCTAAGCGCTGCTCTGCTTACTCGAATTCAGCGCCTTTGCCCGCCCGCCTCCCGCTCCTCGGCAGCTCTTGGAAACATCGAGCGGAGCGCGGTGCTGGGCTAAGGAGACTCCAACTCCCAGCAGCCCTAGCGGCACCGGCCGCGTCAGTTTCGCGCCAGGAGGCGCTGATAAACAGAGTCACCCCCGTCTCGCGGGACGCGAGCGGGACGCCGGGCTAAGCCCGGGCAAAGGGCGGGCCCTCTGTGGCCCTCAGTGGCCGAGGTAGGCTGGGCTGGGCCCGGTTATTTTCACTCATTATTCGCTTATATAAACTTGCTTTTAATCTTGCTTGTTTGAGGACGAACCATGTATTGACATTAATACACCTTACTCCATAATTCCCTTACCAGACAGTGATTGCCGCCTCTCCAGGATTACAAAACTTTTACTTTTTTACGTAATTTTAATCACTCACTGTATATTCTCCTCCGGAGGCTGACCACTTTGATCAAGTTTATTTTGTGGAAAATCATACTGAAGATGTCAAAAAATTTACGCTCCGGAAGGGTAGTGGGAGAAAAATCTGGCAGAAAATTAGTCACTACCCGCACAAGAAATAAATCCGTGAACAACCCACCGTTGAAGGGTCAATGCCAACTCCTTGAACTCTGGGACCTATCTGCTATAAAAAAAGCCAAAATTGCTGCTCCAGAAATCTCTGATATTAAAGCCCAGGATGTCCATATACCAGCCTCCACAGACCCTCGACTGCCTCTGGCGCAGCCAGCGGTCTTACAATCAATGGCCTCGGGGTCTTCCTCGCGGGATTCATTAGAGGGGAAGGTGATGGCCGTAGGTGAACCTGTGCATATACCCCCGATGCCCCAATCCCTTCTGAATGATAGGCCGGGGGGCGACTTGTCTGCACTATCGATCGACCTGGAACTCTGTGGTCGCTACGTAAGCCCAGCTAAAGTGGAGACTCTGGACCAGTTCAAGTTTTCAGGGGGTGCCACCCCGTCTGGGTTACTGTTGTATAGTAGCACCCCTTCGTTAAATGGCCATGAAATGTCTGACCTGTTAAATGTTTCAAGGAGCCCTGACCTTAATCTTTTGGGTACCCGTTGCCCTGCGGAAGCATGTGAAAAACCGATCTCGGAGTCTATGATCGCTCTGGAACAACTCCTAGCCTCAATCTTATTTCTTCTGGGGAAATTTGTAGGCAGCTCGGACTGTATCTTGGAATCAGTCACCCAAATTCTAAAGACACTGCTGCAAAAATCGCCCGATATGAGGAGTGCTTCCCCCTCCAGGTCTGAACACAGCCTGCTTAAGGGGAAAACCAGAGATTCCAGAGGGGAACTTGATATGAAGGTTATAACTCCGACTTTGGAATCACATATTGATATGCCTTTAACTGCAGCTCCCAACTGTATTAAGAACTCAGCTCTGGAGATTGAGGAAGAAGACAAACCTTCGCCTGGCCCCAAAGTGGCCCAGGAGTTATTTCCTATTTTCATGCCTGAGAACGGAAAAGACCTCCAGGACGATAAACCGGAGGTAAAGGAAGGCAAGGAAAAAAATGGTAAACATAAAAATAATAAAGGGAACAAGAGGAAACCGATTCGAAAATACAGAAAGAAAAAGCAGCGCCGGATAATCTTCCAAAATATTTCAGCGGCAAGGGAGAATGATGAAATTGATGTGGAGCCCTCTTCTACTTCCCTAAAGGTGGACACTGATTTGAACTTATCTACCTTGACCTCTGTAAAGGGGCAAAATGAGCGATGTCCACCTATGCCTCAGGAAGTTACACCTCAAACGGGGGGTTTTCTCCCATGCTCTCCCTTACGGACTGCATCAGGAGCACCAATTTCATACCCATCTGGGGCCCTTAATCCTTTGGCCCCCCCTTTCACTGTAGCGCTAGAGTCTGAAAATCGCTGCCCTCCTGTCCGGCCTCAAAACAACCCTAAGGCCCCGGTGGATGTGCTTGTGTTAGACTTTTTACCTTTATTTGATACTGACCTATTGTTAAACAGAGCTTGGCTTCTCAAACGTTTTAGCGAGATTGAAAGTCTCTACCATATTCAATCTAGGGATATAGAATTGGTATCTCTGTTGGGTGGAGGTAGGGTATTGAGTATACGGGTGAAATTTTACTCGCCTATTATAGTAAACTTGATACTTGAACAAGCCGAGAATTTTCAGCGCATAGGTATTGACATTCTCCCTATTTCTAACCCAGGCAAGACAAATCTTTTGTTTGAAAAGGTGTTTGGGGGTGGCGAGCAAAACGGGGTAGCCTCTCCCCTTAGAGACCTAAAAATTTGGGTCTCTAGGGAAAAACGCTCAGTTTCGCACGTGAAGCCACTTCCGCTAACTCAGAATTCCTCTCTTATAGATGACAATAACCGGTGGAATTGGCTCCACAGTGCGCTATCAACAAAAACAAAGGATAACCCCAAATTGTTCCATCATCTTTAACACCTCATTAAAAATAATTTCCTGGAATGCGGCTGGGATCCACAGTAGCCCAGAGAAATTTGCCTTCTTATCTTCTCTGGGTGCTGACGTATTGTGTATTCAGGAAACATGGTGCATTGATATGTTAGCGCCACCAAAAGATTTTTATGTCCTGGAAGTACCCGCTGCTCCCTCTAAGAAAGGGCATGCCAGGGGGGGGGATTGCTTGCTTATTGTCAAATAAACTGCAATGGAGATTCTCCCACTACATTGATCCAAGTAGACTTTTCCACACAATAACCATTGAAAATTTGTTCCATAATGGTATAAAATTTCCTATTGTAATTTTTAATGTGTATATACCCCCAGAGGAGTGTTTTAATGCTAGTCTGCAGCAGGTTTTCCGATATATTGAACAGATTAAAAACACCCCATCTCCTCCGGAAATCTTGCTTGTAGGTGACTTGAATTGTAAAATCTCGAATGCTAGTCTGAAACTCTTCAGGAATAAAGTTAAGGAAGAGGTGCATTTTGTTCCTCAGACGCTTTTTCCTGATAAGTTGGTGACAAACAAAAGAGGGAAGATCTTGTTAAAAGAATTAGCAACCGGCGATGGTCTTATTTTAAACGGAAGATTTCCGTCTGACGTACCCGCTAATTATACTCATAAATCCCCCTTTGGGTCGTCTATTTTGGACTATGCTATCGCAGACTATGGTCTGTTTCCTTACATTCAGGACCTTAAGATTATACCTACGTCCCTCAGTGATCATAGTATATTGTTCTTAACAATGTCTTTAAATCCTTTGAATACTTTGTCTTGGTCGCTCAGTGGCAACGATGCTACCTTCCATGTTTCTTCTGGAAGGTGCTTTTGGAATTTTGCCGCTACTAATGGGGTACAGGACTTTTTGTCCGATACCCTAATGGTAATAAATGAGTGGAATGGTAGCGAATTAGTTTATTTTGAAGAATTTATGCGAAATATTATACTTTACGCAAAAAAAACTGTACCCCCTAGGAAAGGGGAAGTGGTCCCTAATACATTGCGCATTCGGAATAGGGAAATAAATAAACTAGTCCGCGAACAGTATTTAGACAGAGTCTTGGAACGTGGGAAAGAAATTGCAAGGTTAAGAAGAAAGAGAAGCAGACTCAAGCTAAAAATTAAAAAGGAAAGGGAGGATAATGTTTGGATTAATCTGAGGGAATCTGTTGTACATGGCAAAATCAAAGATTTTTGGGCAATAATTGGGAAGGGGTGTGGTACGCGTCGAAGTCCCTCCCCCATTCCTATAGCGGAAGAGGTATGGACCTCCTATATCCGGGAGCTCTATGCAGGGAACGGGATTACAGGTGATGATAACTCCATATATGCTGCACCTGAAGACCCTGTATTTTACCCTTCAGAAAAAGAAATCGAGATGGCTATAAAGAATATGCGTCCTTCTGGGGCAATGGGCCCGGACGAACTCCCAATGACGGTCCTTAAACAAGATCCTTTAAGATGGAGTAAAATCCTGTATCCCCTGTTTAAAGCCTGTCATCTCTCCAAAACTGTACCTGCATCTTGGAGGGGAAGCATTCTGGTCCCCATTTTTAAGAAGGGCACTAGGGATAGCCCCAGCAATTACCGCCTGATTGCACTCCTCGACTCCATCGGAAAGGTCTTTGCGAAATGTCTTCTTAGTTCCCTCTCCGATTGGGTCGAGGAGGGCAATATCTTGCCGTTTGAACAGACCGGCTTTCGTAGGGACCATGGAACGCTAGACAATCTCACCGCCCTCCATGTGATCACAGATAAATATGTCCAGGTGAGAGGAGGGGTGGTGTATGCCGCCTTTATTGATTTCTCCACAGCGTTCGATAAAGTAGATCGCGGAACGCTGTGGAGAAAATTGGCGACGCTTGGTGTCCCTACCCCCTTGTTGGAGTTGGTTCGGTCTCTACATACTGAGACCTGGTGTAGGGTCTTAATGGGGGGCGAAAGGGGGCTTTCTGCGCAAATTCCATCTCTGAATGGCCTTAAACAAGGCTGCTTATTGGCTCCCCTTTTGTTCTCCTTATATACGGCTGACCTTCCCGCCGCCATGTCTGCCAGTGAGGGGATTGCCCCGATGGTGGGAGGGACTCCAATATCCTGCCTGATGTATGCCGATGATGTTCTTATCCTCGACTTGACTCCTAAGGGTCTTGCGAATCGGCTACAGGCTCTTCATGCTTTCGCTGTAGATCATCGCATGAAGATTAACATTACCAAAAGTAAAGTGATGTGTATAGCTGGTAAGAAGAAGTGCCGCTCTACAAATTACGGTTGGGCTATCGGGGGACATAGATTGGAGGTCGTAAACTCCTATACTTTTTTGGGAAAAATATTTACGGCTAGTTTGAGTGAGAAGCTCCATATAGAGCATTGCTCCCGCAAGGCTCTTGCCCATGGCAATGGTTTAAAGTCTCTATACCAGGCAACGGGGAAAAGGCATTTTTCCAGTCTTCTAGAAGTTTTTAGAGCAAAAATTCCCGCAACTATTTTGTATGGTATTGAACTAATAGAGGTGAAAAACTGGGACTTTTGCCACAAGATTGAGGGGAAACTCTTAAGATCCCTCTCTGCCCTAAATACTGCTTGCCCACTAGCCGCTTGCAGGCTTGACTTTGGACTCAGGAGTACCTGGGTACAGGGTCTATGTGCCTTAATAAGATGGGTGGCCAGTTTGGCTAGAGCGGGAGTAGGGACCATGCGAGCCCTCCTCAGAAGTGAACTATTGGGCAATTTCAAAGAGTTCTCTAAACTTGTAAGTAACTTTAGAAGGGCTGTAACGCTACTTAAACTAGATGAAAGTGTTCTGTTCTCCTATTCTCCCTTACAGTTAAAACTTGTCCTAAAGGAGGCATCGTGGGAGTTTTGTTTTCTCTCTGATAAAAAGTCAGTTGGTGATAAAAGGAACGTGGAACCTCTCATTACTTCCTATATGTTGAAGCGGCCACAACCCTATGCTTTATGGAATCTGCCGCATGGTATTCGTAGATTTTGGTTTTTGTTACGTTATGATTTAATTCCACTAAATCTGCTGTTATCCAAATGGTATGGCTCCTCTGCTTTGTGCAATTTATGTAAATTGAGCACCCAGGACTGTATGCATGTTTTATTGATTTGTCCTATGCTCCGTAATTTGCGCAATCGATGGTTAAAAGTAATTTGTCTCCGCCTTGGCATTGTCACTTTAAAGGGCTTTCTTCATGCACTTTATTGCCCTCCGAACGAAATGTTCTGTTTCCATATTTTTAATTTTTTTAAAGGATTTTTAGCTATTTATTAATATGTACCTGGAGATGTTTTGTCTGTCCGACCTTTGGTAGATTACTTTTCTGTGTGTATCTATTGTGGATTGAATCTTGTTCCTCAAACATTTTGATTTCTTGTGTATTTGTTGTTTATTGTATATTTTATGTGGCCCTCTTTGAGAGCCAAAACATAATAAATAAAAATTTGATTACTCCTCGGACTCTTTTCCTCTGACCGGCACAGCCTCGCACCCCTGATGGCTTCAGGCGCACCGCGCCTAACAGAGCACACTCGCTCCTTGCCCCGGACGGTCCCGGTTGCTCTCCTGTCCGCTCTCGGCAATCCAACGAGCAGCGGGGGAGGTATGCAGGCACTCGGCAGTTGGGACAGCAGGCCGGGGGTCACAGAGGCACTCGCGGTTCCCTCAGCGAGGACGGGTCTTCTCCGAGAAGGCTCTTCTTCGCGGCGCGGCCCCCAGCTTCTTCAAACGCAGCTCCTCTCTTCTGATGGGCCAATCAGGTCGCGGCTCTCAAGGTGAGCCCTCGCAACCACCCGGGAGTCAGCAAACGGCAGTGCGGCTCCTGGGGCAAGCCTACGATGATGAGTCCTGGGCAGCCAATCCCTGCACAGCTTCGGCGATGACGCTACGGCGCACGGGATAATCCCGTTGCGGCGTCGGTGAGGGGGCTCGACTCCTGTGGCCAATGGGAGCGCGGCGGCTTCGATCTCCGCTACCGCAGCTCCTGGTCACGAACGCAACTTGCCGAGGGTGTTTCTGGCCCCGGGCCGCGACGGTGATTTGGCGGCAAGAGATTTTCGGGGCCGCAGATCGCGGTCAGCCTGTTTCCTCACCAGCAGATCGACAGGGGGGAATACAGGACACAGGGAAACACCACAAGCCTCTCCTCACCTTGAATCTGTGCCGATGAGCACAGCGATCCGTCCTCACAGCTGGCAGATAGAAAACACACGTTGGGGCAGGCCACCACACGATCTCCTCAGCAGTTCTTGGCAAAGCTTAGGAACCTTTAACCCTGGGTTCAAACAGGAGGCCAGCTCTTCTCAGGCCCTTGGAGATTCAGTTCAGGAGACACAGCACACAGCAAAGTCTCTGTAGTTTCAAGCAGCAGGCACACAGCAAAGTCCCTCTTCTCCTCAGCTTCAGTTGGTGAGCAGAACAGGTCAGCCCTTAGAGCACACAACAAGGCAATCTTCCTTTTCTGTTGTCAGGGGTCCTTCTCTTATACCCCTAAAAGTCTTTGAAGTTCTTTGAAGTCTTTGTGCAAGTGGGCCCTGAGCCCGGTCTAAACCAGTTCTGGGTGTTGCTGAGGCACTGGGGGTTTCCTGGCTTCATTCTTCCTTTCAGTATCAGGGAAAGAGGTGACAGTCGCCCAGCGGGAGGTGGAGCCAGCATTGTGGTCAGGCAGGCACATCCCTAGTCACTCCCAGGTGCTATCTCCTCCCACTTCCTTCGCAGCAGATGCTGCCTTTCATCCAAGGGCTGACTCAGACAACCTCCTGGGGGCTCTGCAGCCCCTGTCACCCTCAAACCAGACAGTCAATCCACAAACAGTCCCAGGCACACAGAAAGGTTAGACAAGAGAACAGCCACTTTCTAAAAGTACTATTCTCAAACACAGAATTAAAAAAAACCTTTCTTAAAAGATGTGTTATTAAATTCTGAGTTCAGGGATATCAATCACTTATGTCCCATCTTGTTCCTATAGTAAGATAGGCTGGTATCCATTGGGACCAGCCTTCCCCATGTTAATCTATGGAGCAAGATAACCTTGCAGCAGTGAGCACACAAAATGGCTGCTGCTCACTACCAGAGCATGTTACCTGCACTAGTGCATGCTCTACCTTACCCATGCACTGCACCCTGCCCAGGGGGGTACCTTGAGCCTTCCATTGGGTTGACTGATGTGCACAGTCAGGGCAGGAGAAAATATTTTTTAAGGGTCCCAGGGGCCACTCCCTGCCTTAAAAAAATGAAGGGAAGGGTTCCGGTTTGCAAATGCAGGGGTAAATATTTTTAGAGGTCCCAGGGACCACCACCTGCCCTTAAAAAAAGAAACCAGAACGTTTCATTTTTTTTCCTGAAAATGCATCCCCTTTTCCTTTAAGGAAAATGGGCTGCTTTAAAAAAAACTGCTTTATTTAAACGCAGTCCCAGACATGGAGGTCTACTGAACCCAGCAGGCCACCATCCCTGGGAGGGCCAGCCATTCCAAATGGGGTTGCAAATTGCGAGTGCCTCATGAATATTCATTAGATATGCAATTTGCGACCCCATTGGGAATCGCTAATAGTGTCTCAGACACTGTTGTATATGGCATTTTCTGACTCTCAAATTGCAACTCGCAATCAAGCACAATTCGCGAGTCACAAATTGTCATGGTCGTACATCTGGCCACTGGTGTCTTGATCACATGAAGTGCTAGGGGTGAACAGAGGGCTGCTGTGTTGTTAATCGGATAAAGTGTACCTCTGAAACCGTAACAAGTGTTTTATGGTGAATTTAGGCTAGCACAGGCAACAGTTGTTCTGTGGTGTGCTGGACTCCTAAGAGTGGGATCTTTCTCTAAATTAATCCGGAGCTAACATTCCCCCATCTAATTGAGTGTCTTGAGCATGGACGGTTCCTCTTTCTGGTTTGCGTTTCCCCTGGCATTGGCTGTCCTAATCAGGTGTATTCCCCCTGTTTTCTGGGTAGCCTTCTTCACAGAGGCACATATTAGTTGAAGGTTGCATCACAGTAAGAGCAAGATTACAACCACTGGTAACAAGTCTTTGCATAAGTGTGCGATCCACCTTGGTGAACAATTCTATGTTTGGGGCACCTCCTTCTTTAATCATGACCTGCTGTAGGTTGTGCAGTGTTTGGATGGCGATCGACAGTGTGCAACTGTATAGGTCTTTCATGGGGATGAAGGTACAGCATGCTGTACCTATCTTGGCGCATACACACCCTTACATTGTGCTCATTAAGTCCAACACATACCAGTGCTGCCTCATCAGGAGGCCGATGGTGCACATTTTTTCTTTCCGTTGAGGACATCTTCGGTGGTGTTCTGCAGGCCCAGAGCTCTGTACTGGGGTGAATGTATGACATTATTCCACATTTTGTGCATCAACTGTTGTTTTTGCATCTGTCTCCCCGAGTGTTACGGGTATGCCCAGACGTGGGTCCCCTGCTCTCCATGCCACTGGAATCAAGCTATCCTGGCTGAAGAGGGGTGAAACCCTGAAACTGGTCCTAGGATGCTTGTTTCCAGTCCTTGGAAGATCCTGGCTTGGCAGTTTGGGCTGAACTTTTCCCATGAGGCACAGGGTCAAGACTGATTTGCATATGGCTGGGTTCAAACTGGAATGGCATGGTGAGCAAAAGAAGGATGGATTTAGACCCAGATCTCTGTACTGGGGTGAATGTATGACATGTTCTGCATTCTGTCCATCAACTGTTGGTTTTGCATTTGTCACCCCGAGTGGGACGGGTGTGCCCAGACGTGGGTCCTGTGCTCTCCATGCCACTGGAATCAAGCTATCCTGGCTGAAGAAGGGTGAAACCCCGAAACGGGTCCTACGATGCTTGTTTCCAGTCCAGAGAGGACCTGGTTTGACTGTTCCCAAGAGGCACAGGGTCAAGACTGATTTGCATACGGCTGGGTTCAAACTGGAATGGCATGGTGAGCAAAAGAACGATGGATTTAGACCCAGATCTCTGTACTGGGGTGAATGTGTGACATTGTTCTGCATTCTGTTCATCAACTGTTGTTTTTACACAAGGCAGCTTTAAGCACCATGACATCCGCTCTACTCCAAGGAGTATAAACCCAATTGTAAACAAAATATTCCTTCGCATCTGCTGAATCTTTATTATCACTTGTACCTGCACCCCTAGGAAGGACACATAAAGGTGCAGCTTCAAACATTGGTTTCCCATGAAATACAGTACCCTTATCTGACCCTGGAACTTCATCCTGCGGCATGGGGGTCTGAGTTGTTTGTTCAGCTGCAGCAGCGGCCTTTTTCTCCTCTCACAAACGGAACGCATCAGTTCGTAGTTTTACCACACGTCTAATTAAATCAGCCACCTGGGAATGTTGAGGTAATATAAATTTTATGGTCATGTTGTGTTCCCTAGCGAGTACCCCACCGACTCCATGTACGAGTTAAAAGTGCATGTAACTTCCCTCCTGTACCAGCTATGAAGACGCAAATACATTTGCGTCCAACGTTAACTTGTCCTCTTTCAGACCCACCATGAATGGGTTTGATGGTCCGTTCCTAAGTATGCTATGCCAACGTCTTTTTGAAGTGTACTCCTACGTTTTTCAGCCTGGCTGAAAGTAGGCCCTGAATCTCTGCCACCGAGCCTCTTTTCTGGCTTCTGACTGCGAGGGCCTCTGCCCAAGCAGCCCCCGTACCCGTGAACTCTGACTTACTTCTAGCGCGGCCCTCCGTGCTCAGCTCAGCCTGCTGCCTGCCAAGATTGACTATAATCTTCGAGTTATCTGTTTTCCTCCCCGAAGATACATTCCAGCCTGCTAGCTTCAGTAAACATCCTTCCTCAGCTACAGGGCTAAAGGGCCGACCTGTCTTTATGCAAGTAATTCATAGCCTCTGTTGCCATGCTTCCATGGAAGGCCCCATGCCCCCACGCTTCTCATACAGACACTCAGGCGCTTATACACGCACTCACAGCAAGTATAGAATAGCTTCTGCTCTAGAGACCTTTCTGCCCAGATAGCTTAGTTCCTAAACATCAGATATCAGATATGATAGAAGCACAAGTTGATCTGACATGCCAGACTTCTGTCTCTTTCCGCCAGTGTAAATGTCAAGTCCCCTGCACCCCGTCTATCACACGTCATGCAGCTGCGCGCGCATCCAAGCTTCCGATTTCTGCTGACATTGCAACATTCTGTTAGCACCACCCCTTGGTGCCACCCACTTGCGTCACCTATCAGTGACGTTTCTAGCACACACCCTAGTTCACGCCTAGTTTACGCCTCTTGATGATGTACTAGCACCACGTGTATACTGTTATCTTGTCTTCTCTCAGCTGTTACGCCTCTTACATTGAACATAATGATGTAAATCAAGTATATAAGCTATGTATTGTCAATAAACGACAGCGCGCTCATCTATCCCTTCTGACATCCTGTGTGGTGGTCAGAACATGATATCCTGATTCCTTTATGAGGAATAAAACCCTTAGAAACTCTTACACCACGGACTCTGTTTTCCTTCATTTCGATTGAGTTATTATTGATTAAGTACTTATCTGCATAGAAATTAAGAGAGTAAATTAATTATTTACATCATTTTGGCGCCCGAACAGGGACCCCTCCCCCACCTCACGCGCCGGAAGGTGCGTTGCAATCCGTGTCCCCTGCCATCAGTTAGACGGACCACACGTGTACTGGCAGGATTTCCTGCATCCCCCTCTGACACACGGAGGTGACGAAGACTGCGATCAGTGCCCAGACGAGGCGGTGAGGAGTGCGGAGGATCCCGACCAGAGCCCAGCCGAAGGAAGCAAGGTCCGAGGTGTGAAGAGGCCCACCAGTTTTCCGAAGTTTTCCGAAGTTTTCCGAAGTTCCGAGTCGAGTCCAGTCGAGTTTTCCGAGGCCTTCTGTTTTCCGTGCTTCCCGGTGAGTACCATTGCTGGGTCGTATCTAGACGGGTTTGGGTACGCAAGTCCGGTCTGCACTGTTTTTAGGCAGTGTATCTGTATCGTTGAGCGGTACATTCAGAGTAGGGGGAAGTTAGCTATGTCTTTAAATGTTTCATGTGATTAATGTCGTGGTATGAATGTGATTGTTTTTGTGCATCATTGTGTTTTTTTGTTTAAATAGTTACAGGCGAAATTAAGTATTAAGGATCAAGCATTTCAGTATCAAGTAGGCACAATGCCGTTTTTTAACAAATTAAAGCAGATAGGAACTAGGAAAGGGATGTTAGAGGAAGAGATTCCAATCCCCCCTAGGGACACTCCAGGTAATTTCATGTATAATAAGCATGGCATAGACGCCATCTTGTATCTAGAGTTATGGACAGATTATACCAAGCACCTAGAGGAAAGATACCGATGGCCAGTTAACGGAACATGGGATGCCGAGTGCATCATAAAGGTAGAAGAAATATTACGGAAAAAGAAAGCTAGACAATCTCAGAAAGACGCCATAGAATTTTGGCGTAAGGAATCACGTAAGCGTGCTGATAGAGCACTCCGTAGAGAAGACAGGCTTAAAGAATCAGAAAAGGCCCAAGAAAACGAATTAGTTACTGAGGGAATTCGAGTAAAAGTAGAACAAATAGATCGTATCCAAAATGGCAAAGTGAACAACATGTATCTTTTGGCCGATGGTACCCCTGACGCCATTTCAGAAATACCGAAAAATTTGCCGTCACCATTAGTTCCAACTAAAGTAATGCATAAGACTACTAAAGACATATTCCTAAATTCATATCTCGAAGATGTAGCGCCAGCTTACACCAATCTGCCTGTTCGTGCCCTGCCTACAGACAGGGCCGGGGGTGGTACTGCCCCCCAAGATCACTCTCAGCCGACACCGAAAAAGACTAGTTCCGTTCCGCCAGCTCCGCCACTTCCCTCACCTAAAACTGATCTGCCGAAACCACTTCAATCAGATCCTACTAAAAGACAAATTCAGATACTGACTACACACAGAGATAATGCCCAAGTTTCCGCTTCAGGAGGTGCGACCGCGGGTCTCCAGACCCCGCCACCGACTCACAGATTAAATCTCAGAGGTATGCAGAGTCCTCTTACGCACAGATCCCCCCGTTCTTCTAATTCATCCCGTCTTGATGCACTAAAAGAAAATATGTCAGTTTGTAGATATGATCCAGAACCTGGACAGGACGACTTAATGATATTAGCGTCTTTACGGTTAAGATCTGCTACTGATAGTTTGTTATGTTATGCAGGAATGAAGGAGCGCCTAGATAGAATATATGAGTTCGTTCAAACGGGAAAGGACCCCGACAGTATTAAGGATGCCCTGGAGAAACAGAAAGTTAACATGCAAGCACTGATACTACGATTTTCCATAAATTGTCTAATAAGAGAACGAGACAGGCCCGGAACAGATCAGAGTGAATTAGATGCATTGAACAAGTGGGGTCAAAATATAGCTGATGGAAAACATGACAGACAAAATTGCATAGAGGCCATGTATAAAAAGATAAGGAAAGCAGTGATAGCAGTACACGAGAAAGAGAAAGAAAAGGTTCCCTCCGAGGAGGAAGAAGAATCTGAAGAACTAGAACCGACTACAAGCACTATAGCATATGTAGGTAAGGGAACTTATCTTAGGAAGGGTATCCGTCCAGAAAGCAAGAGAGTTTTCTTCTCTGCCTTAACGAATCCGAATTCTGCTGAGCATCAGTTCCAGGAAACTGATAAACGGCTTCGAGATCGAGTGGGGTACCATGTACTCAATTCTATGGATGAACAAGAATTAGCCCGATCAGCGGTATCATGGGCCGAAAATGCAGACATATATAATGATGACACCGTAGCACAGACATTTCTGAACCTCTCCCCTGACGAACAGAAATTAGCAGGGGTATATATGATTCAGCACCTTCTCATTAAGTACAGAAAACATTATTCCGATCCAGGTCCCTTACATGAGACACTAGAAGCACTACTGATGGATAGATGGAGAGGCCTAAGCACTAAATTAGTTCAAATAATTCTAGAACAACGACGCAGATATGATACCTTTGTAAGTCCTGAATATGTCCCCGCCCCACCTCCAGAAAGGAAAATGTACCATATGCAGTGCGGGGGTGGTATTGAAAGTCAGAACCCCTTACGAGAAGTACACCCTGTTATGGGTGAGGACAAGGTTTTGAAACGCGTGTATGTGCACACGCCTCTGACTAAATTAGAACTGTTAGAAATGAAGAAATTAGTACCATGCCATGATAAAGACCCTGCAGGTTTCCATAGAGAGCTTAAAGACATGTTATTAATGGGGGACTACACATATGATGATATCATGAAAATGTTGAAAGTATTATTGCCTACGGGTATATTCGAGAAATTAAAGGAAAAGGAATGGGAGGTGGGAGACACAAAGATTGCCTGGGCAGAAATAGAAGACGAAGAGAAAAAACGGGTTCCAGGGTTAGGCCTTGGGGACAAAACTAAAGCATTACCAGGTTTGATAGTACAGGTCCTGCCCAGATTATTGACAACTAGAAAGGAGGATTGGGATGCAATCTCGTCCTGTAAACAGAAACATGATGAAGATACTAGCGACTTTTATTCAAGATTCGAGAAATGTTTTATTATCAATAGTGGCCTCCAGCCAAGTAGCGAGTCGTACCCACATCTTTTTGTATCAAAGTTAGTCGAGAATTCCCTACCGTTAGTTAAAAATAGAGTGTATAAAGTCGAGAGTACATGGCAAGCAAATACGCCATCCCAGATGTTACAAATGTTACAATATCACCAGAATAGAATTAGGGAAGAACAAGATCAGGAACAGAAGCGCATGAAAGACACGAAAATGAAAATGTTAGTAGCCCAGACGGTCCCATCCGACAGTCACAGGAAAGGTACGACCCAGACAAGTCACGCTGCAGCTCCTGTTAAAGGGACATGCAATTATTGCAAGCAGCCAGGTCACTACGTACACGAATGTGCAGTTCTGAAACATAACATAGCGACAGGTAAAACTAAAGAGAGACCGCATCCGCCTAGACAAGACCATAACCAGCATCAGTCTACACAGAATACACAGCCCATGCATGCATCTGCACAGACAGCACAGACCGTAGCAGTACCACAGCCACAGCCCATTGCTGCAACTCAGCAAGTCTCACAACAGATGTACCAGTATGCCCAGTCTGCTTACCCCGAATATTCCCGATATACATGAAACAGCCTAGAGAGGGAAGGTGGCTTGCCTCTTATCGAGATTCCTGTAGATCAAGAAGGTCCTTATGTACACAGTCAAGTATTGGGGAAAGATAGAAAGTTTTTAATTGACACAGGGGCAAGTCGCACTACAATAAGTCATGACGAAGTTCCAGGGGCACCCCTCTCAGGCTCACAAAATGTTTCCCTTGGTTTTTCAGGACAACCTATTGTAAATGAAGTATCAGAACCAGTTCCCCTGGCTGTGGGTCCATTATCACGCGTTACAGACCTGTTACTAACAAAATCATGTCCGGAAAATCTGTTAGGAATTAAAACACTGAAGGCTCTAGGAGCTATAATATGCTGCTCCCCGGAGGGGGTTAGACTCTTTCTGCGGGATTTCAAGGGTCATTACGTCCTTCGTGAGTTTGACGTCAGATTGAAAAATGTACCTGATTACTTGTGGGCAAAAGGCCCAACTGATGTAGGATGTATGCACATTACACCATACCGCGTTACCCTCAAGGCAGGTGTTGTATTACCCAGAATCAGACAATACAAGTTACCACCCGATGCTGTAGCGGCTTTACTGAAAATCATTGAAGAGCTCATTGCCCAAGGAGTGGTCGTCGAGACCGACTCCAATATCTGTAACTCACCCATCATTCCGATTCTTAAACGTACTGATCCCAATGCACCGCCAGTATATCGGCTGGTGATTGATCTTCGAGAATTGAATAAATGCATTATCCCACAGTATCCTGTGGTCCCCGATATATCATCTCTCTTGACTGCTATTGATTCAGAAGCAACGTTCTTTACTGTAATTGATCTCAAGAACGCCTTCTTCAGCGTGCCTATTGATCCAGAGAGCCAATATCTCTTCGGATTCTGTTTAAATGGACGCAGTTTCAAATTTTCGCGCGCACCTCAAGGATTCACAGAAAGCCCCAGCATCTATAGTCAAGCACTGAAAAGACAACTAGATTGTATTCAAATGCCAGTTAACACCGCTTTACTACAATACGTCGATGATCTGCTGATCACCGCACGAAGTGAGCCCGAATGTGAAAAAGCATCACTGACAGTTTTACATTTCCTGGCCGACAAGGGACACAAGGTGTCTCCTTCGAAGCTACAATTCTGTGTTCAGCAAGTTGTGTACTTGGGTCACTTGCTGTCCAAAGTGGGGAGACAGCTCACTCCCGATCGCATTCAGTTAATTGTGAACATGCCACAACCCAAGACACAAAAGGAAGTGCGGGCCTTCATAGGCCTCACCTCGTACTGCAGACAATGGATTCCCCAGTATGCATTTCTAGCTAAACCACTCATCCAGTTAACGACACAGGAGGCAGCGACTTCGACTGTCCTCCCTTGGACTCAGGAACACACACAAGCTTTTGAAGAATTAAAGAAAGTTTTATGCCAAGCACCAGTTTTAGCGACACCATGTTACAGCAAACCGTTTACACTTTTTGTTACAGAACGTGATGGCACAGCGTTGTCTGTCCTCACTCAAGACCAAGCAGGTTCACATAAGCCTTGTGCTTATTTTTCTAGTACATTGGATTCAGTAGCTCAAGCACTCCCTGCGTGCTTAAAGTCAGTAGCAGCAACAGCGTTAGCAATAAGACAAAGTGATTCAATTGTTTTAGGTCATCAGTTAACAGTTCAAGTACCACATTCTGTAGAGGTTTTGTTAAACAGAACCCAGACTCAACACTTAACTATAGCACGACTGACAGGTTATGAATTAACACTATTCCAGCCACACATAGAAATCAGACGTTGCAGCATCCTGAACCCAGCAACACTGTTACCTACAGTTATGACAGATCCAGCTCCGCATGATTGTATAGAAATAATTAATGCAGTAACTAAGCCTAGACGAGACTTAACAGATGTCCCATTGACAAATCCAGACCTGACACTTTATGTGGATGGTTCATGCATGAGAACAAGTACAGGAGAATTAGTGGCCGCGTACGCCGTGACCACTGAAACTGAAATTAAAGAAACACATCGTATTGACACACTGTCTGCTCAAGCGGCAGAGCTCATCGCTCTGACTCGAGCCTGTATTCTAGCCAAGAACAGAAATGTTAACATATACACAGATTCCCGCTATGCCTTCGGAGTTGTACACGACTTCGGAGTCCTCTGGCAAGAACGAGGTTTTCTGACTTCCCATGGGGCCAAGATCCAACATGGCCCCCTCATTCAAGCACTGTTAGAAGCAATACATTTGCCCTCGGGCATATCAGTCATGAAGTGTAAGGCACATACTAAAGTCACAGATTCTGTTTCCCAGGGTAACGACCTGGCAGACCAGACAGCAAAACATACAGCACTAACTCACACCCAGACTACTGATGTGACAAAGACAATAGTCCAGACCCAGTGTATGGCAGTTAGAGATCCCGCCCTAGATGTAATTGATATCCAGACACATGCTACTCCAGAGGAGATAAAGAAATGGACTGAACTAGGAGGGATTCAGACAGATCAAGGTTGGGTGACGAAGGGAAAATCTATATGGTTTCTCCCCGACTCAATGGTTCAAGTCATGATAAATACAGCACATAGTCCTGCCCATCTTGGAGAGAAAGCCATGTTAGACAGTTTACAGAATCTCTGGTACAACAAACACTTACGAGCAGCAGCAAAACAGAAAGTGCGTACTTGCATGATCTGTTGTCAGTTCAATCCAGGTAAAAGTGTCCCTGTTGAGCAAGGTGGATTTCATCCTCCCGATCACCCTTTTGAAGTCCTCCAGATGGATTATATCCAGATGAATAGCTGTAGAGGATTTAAGTATGTCCTTGTAATTGTTTGTGCTCTGTCCCGCTGGACCGAAGCATACCCAGTCCCAGACTACACTGCTCCGACCACTGCCAGACAGTTGGTTCGTGAATTCTTCCCACGGTACGGTTTGCCCCGTGTCGTGTATTCAGATAACGGACAGCCGTTCTCGTCCGAGCTGATGAGACAAGTTTCCCTCTTGCTAGGATATCAG
This sequence comes from Lissotriton vulgaris, assembly GCF_964263255.1. Taxonomy (NCBI): domain Eukaryota; kingdom Metazoa; phylum Chordata; class Amphibia; order Caudata; family Salamandridae; genus Lissotriton; species Lissotriton vulgaris. The sequence goes on along the minus strand of NW_028243049.1, from coordinate 1,036,857 downwards.
TGGAGGTTCCACTGTGTCCGACATCCCGAAGCAGCTGGCCTTGTAGAAAGGCATAATCAGACACTAAAAATCCGTCTTGCCAAGATCTGTCAGGAAAAAGGGGTCGACTGGATAGTCGCCCTGCCCGTGGCACTATTCTACATGAGAATGGTCGCCCACTCGAGATCGGGGCTATCCCCGTACGAAGTGGTCTTTGGCAGACCGCCGAATATGTGGGGGACGCCCGTTCCGAAAAAGATCACTGATATTGATTGTAACATGTTGACAGATTACCTTGCCTCCTTGATGTCTGCACTCCAATCATGTCGTTCACAGGTTGCCGCAGCCTTCCCTGACAACACCGATGTAAAGGCGCATGAGGTCCGTCCAGGGGACCTGGTACTCGTCCGGAATTTCGACCGGAAAAGTCCGCTGGAGCCCCGCTGGAAGTCTCCAAAGACCGTTCTGCTTACCACCAGGACCGCCGTGAAAATCGAGGGGAGAAAGGGGTGGGTCCACACGAGTCACATCAAACTATGCAATGAACTAAAAAACGGACTGAAACAGGACTCTGACTCGTCCACCCCCACCAAAGACTGTGTTGAAGCACAAGACGTTACTGTGCCTAAAAGAGAAAAGACTCCTCAAGAACTTTACCGTATGAAGCTTCGATCTAGCAAGTCAGACAGTTTAATTGTTTAAGTCCTCCCCTAGGTGAATCGGTTAAATAGTTTCTGACATGTATCCCCTAGATCGAGTTAGGGAGAGAGAGGAAAAGAGAAGAACATATTGCAAATCACTTCGTAGTCACTGCATAGTGACACTAATAATCATGTTTATTCTGAGTATTCTAATTATTATTGCCAGCATTCTGCTTCCTATGTACTGGCCTATTTTCAGGCGTGAACAATCTGCTTACAATGTCTCTGCTGAACACACTTTTAGTGAACTTCCCGCACATGAACTCTCTTACAGACTTGCGCTGCGCAACAATACATTCATTAGTATGTTACACCATTCCCATCAGACAAATAATGCTACAGACTGTTGGATATGTGGCCGACTCCCTCCCTACCAGAATTACAAGGGAGCTCTGCCTCTCTTTCCGTACCCATTCACTCACAATGGCTCCTGTGGAGCATGGTTTAAAATAATTAATTCTTTAGATCCTGATATTGCTGTTTTCGATGGGGGCTGGGTTTGGGGAAACTTGAACTTAGTCCTGCTCAACGTCTGTTATCCTGATAAAGAGGGACTTCCCACTCGAATAGGAACTGATCTAGAAAATGAAGTATATGGATTAGGTAATTACACAATTAGCCTTATGATCCTCACTGTTGAATCTGAAACTGCTCCAGTTCTGCCCCATATGTTAGTACTACCAGTCACAGGTGAATTATGTGTTAGCAAGAAAGGTTCAGTACACGTAGGTCATAGTAAATGCACTACTGTGGTCGAGTTCAGTGACCATGGTAAATCGTCCTTTAAAGCTATCAGTCATTCCTACTTTGTTTGTGGTCATACCGCATACATACGTTTGCCTCCAGATTGGGATGGTACCTGTTACATTGCCTTCCTCCTGCCACCTGTTTTTCTAGCTCCCCCTGATTACCATAGAAATACGAATCTAGCACCGAATAGACCCAAAAGAGATATTCCCCTTGTCGACTACACAGAAACGGCATGGGAACAGTACACTGATTTCAATAAAGGATTCTTTTTCTTCCTAGGGCCTGTCCAAAACAGTAAATTAATACGCAGATTAACGAGAACGCTCGAAGCAGTAGTGAACGAAACTGCCTCCGCTCTAGGTAACTTAACAGAGGAGCAGTCTGCTATACGGACTGTTGTCCTTCAAAATCGCCTTGTGATTGACGTCATCTTGGCAGATAGAGGTGGAGCCTGTAAGGTCATCGGGTCAAGTTGCTGTGTTTTCATTCCACAAAACGCACCATCTGTCTATCAAGCTATCACCCGTTTACATAAAATTGCAAATCAGATACATCAGAATCCAGGCACCTGGACTTGGTCCGGTTGGTTCTGGACTACGTTAACAGCTTGGGGATGGAAGATCTTATCCTTCCTAGGCATTGGCCTTGTTATAGTATTCAGTTGTTGCCTGTGCCTGCAGTGTGGGCCAGCGATATGTGGACTGTGTGCCACATCCTGCATTGAGCATTCCAGTTGCCTCTCAAACAGTCAAAGAAAGAAAGACGAACATATAATGTTACAAGAACAAACTGATCGATTTATGAGGATCGATATATCATGAAGGGTCCGTAGGGAACAAGGAGGGAATGAGGTAATATAAATTTTATGGTCATGTTGTGTTCCCTAGCGAGTACCCCACCGACTCCATGTACGAGTTAAAAGTGCATGTAACTTCCCTCCTGTACCAGCTATGAAGACGCAAATACATTTGCGTCCAACGTTAACTTGTCCTCTTTCAGACCCACCATGAATGGGTTTGATGGTCCGTTCCTAAGTATGCTATGCCAACGTCTTTTTGAAGTGTACTCCTACGTTTTTCAGCCTGGCTGAAAGTAGGCCCTGAATCTCTGCCACCGAGCCTCTTTTCTGGCTTCTGACTGCGAGGGCCTCTGCCCAAGCAGCCCCCGTACCCGTGAACTCTGACTTACTTCTAGCGCGGCCCTCCGTGCTCAGCTCAGCCTGCTGCCTGCCAAGATTGACTATAATCTTCGAGTTATCTGTTTTCCTCCCCGAAGATACATTCCAGCCTGCTAGCTTCAGTAAACATCCTTCCTCAGCTACAGGGCTAAAGGGCCGACCTGTCTTTATGCAAGTAATTCATAGCCTCTGTTGCCATGCTTCCATGGAAGGCCCCATGCCCCCACGCTTCTCATACAGACACTCAGGCGCTTATACACGCACTCACAGCAAGTATAGAATAGCTTCTGCTCTAGAGACCTTTCTGCCCAGATAGCTTAGTTCCTAAACATCAGATATCAGATATGATAGAAGCACAAGTTGATCTGACATGCCAGACTTCTGTCTCTTTCCGCCAGTGTAAATGTCAAGTCCCCTGCACCCCGTCTATCACACGTCATGCAGCTGCGCGCGCATCCAAGCTTCCGATTTCTGCTGACATTGCAACATTCTGTTAGCACCACCCCTTGGTGCCACCCACTTGCGTCACCTATCAGTGACGTTTCTAGCACACACCCTAGTTCACGCCTAGTTTACGCCTCTTGATGATGTACTAGCACCACGTGTATACTGTTATCTTGTCTTCTCTCAGCTGTTACGCCTCTTACATTGAACATAATGATGTAAATCAAGTATATAAGCTATGTATTGTCAATAAACGACAGCGCGCTCATCTATCCCTTCTGACATCCTGTGTGGTGGTCAGAACATGATATCCTGATTCCTTTATGAGGAATAAAACCCTTAGAAACTCTTACACCACGGACTCTGTTTTCCTTCATTTCGATTGAGTTATTATTGATTAAGTACTTATCTGCATAGAAATTAAGAGAGTAAATTAATTATTTACATCAATGTGTAAATGTAAATGTGGGTGTACTTGTAAAGCGCACTGCGACTCCATAGAGTATCCTGGCCCTGAAGACCGCTGGGGAACCCGTCCTGGTTTTCCCTGTGAGATGGTCCTTTTCTGGGTATCTCTAAGGTGAAACCAGGCATCCCTGGCCTTGATGGGGCCGTTGTAGAGATGAGGCAAGCTTAATGCCCAGAGTTGCCGAGTGTGTTCCCTGGTTAGAGTAGGCACAGAGGCGAGAATTATCGAGTCCGTTTGACCCTGGTCCACGACCCTGCCGCTTCGGGAATTGAACCCTGGTCCAGGGCCTTTCTCTGCTTACGGGTCTGCCGCCTCTAACCAGTGAGCCACACCACTCCACTCTCCAAGGGAGACCAAGACCCTCACTCAGTGTATGATCACGTTTTATATCAACAGGCTCTAAGTCTGTGGAATGTTTCCTAACATTTGCAATTACTTCTCTGGTAAACTACCCTGAAAAATATAACTGCTCTGAGTCCGTCCATTGCTGAACATCTGCTATAATGTCTGGAGCAGAGGCATCACCACGAGCTGCCTTACGAGCAGCAGATCTGAGAGTGTCAGCGGTCAAAAAAGAGTGAGTCTGTCATTTAGGGTCTAACTCTGTCTCTGTGTGATCTGGGGAAGATCTATCATCATCCGAATCATCTTCTGGGGAAGAGGGAAAAGTATGTGGTGGCAGAGATCGATCTAACAAAATTGAATCATCCTGTGGTTTATTAAGTAGAGGATAGAGAGGACGCCCAACAGGGTATTGGCCATTTACCTGTAAACTGCGCTCACTATCCTCTTTTTTTTATTTCCCTCATTTCTTTATTTTTCATTCCTGCGCTTTCAGATAGATGTTTTTGCGCTGTTATTTGTCTGCTAAAACTTGCTCTTTCCTCACTCTCTCATGCGCTTCTTTCATCCACATTCGCACACAGTCAAACATATCTGGTCTACTTTTGCGCTTAAACACACACTGTTCCACATACTGAATTTTTCTAATATTGAATGACCAATGTATTGGCCATCATATATCCGGATCCTTCTTAGTATATTTATTCCATAGTGCACTATACATTGTGGAAGAAATACCAGTTTTTAATGTACCTATTCCTATTTGGTGCACCCTCGGGGGAGCCGGCTGATTTTGTTCTAAATCCATATTGGTACCTCCAAGAAAGCAACACATCCGTCGAAGCGTACTTGAAACAGGCATGCCAAAAATATTATAGTATATATAATATTATAACAAAGTGGTACTTAACACGTACATTGTACCGTTCAAGAATTAAAAAAATTAGCAAAAAATCTCCACATTACTTCCCTATATAAATTGCCAGTCAAGTCAGTCAAATTTGTTTTATTCGAGGTAAAATAGCATAGAACAGTTAAAGCCATTACATCCACAGTAACACATTTTTAAAACATATTTACAACCTCAAGATAAAATGTTTAAAATAATAAAGCATTGTGACATTAGAGATGTTAAAATTCATCAATATAACCTAAAATTCATACAATTATTTAGCCAGTGTAAGCACAAAGAGAACAGGTTCTCATTAGCTGGGAGAGCAGATAATGGCCTAGGTTCATCTCAACAATCCTACTATTGTACAAGTGATTTCCTTCTAATGGCCCATGCCCAACCCAAGAATTTAGCAACTGCCACAGCAATAATTGGCAAAAAACTAGTGCAGATAATCCTTAGGGCCACATCACTCTCTCTCGTGCCTAGCTGTTTGCACATAGCCCTCAGACAGACACGTTGAGGGACTGAGTAAGCCCGCACACAAAAAGTAAGTGGGCAATGGTCTCAGTACTGGTTTTACAGGCTGGGCAGACATAAGAATTACCCTCTGCCCATCTTACGGTTAGTGATCTAATTGGGAGAGACCCCACTCTAAGCTGGAAGTATAGCTTCCTGTCCTGAGGTTTGGTTATGATGTCCCAATAGGGCTCAAGGGAAGGGGAAGCTTTTACTTCCAGAAATAGTCCCTCCAGGGTAGAAGGATCTGCATCGTTCCAGCTCCGGCGTTCAACCATTTCTCAATACTTTGATTGCTTTTGTCGGGAACTGGGTCTTCTCTGGTTTCTCCCATAACTCGTTCATGACTAGAATCCCTAGCATTCTACACAAGTCCCCTAGCCAACCTATCTTATGGAACTTGTCACAGTTAATTACATCCAGAAAGCCCCTTGCGTAATAAGCGAGTTCGGGGGGTGACCCAGATACGCCGCCAATATAAAATGGGACTTAATCTGGCCATATCTGAAATAGCTTTCCTACCTAACTCACAACACAGAGGCTTCATGGTTGTACTTTTAGGGAGGCCGATAAGGTTTAGAAGGAATTTGTTCTTGGCGAGCGTTAGTGGTGCTAGATTGCCATAGCCCCAAAGCTCTGCGCCATAAAGCGCAGAGCTAATGGCTTTGGCCTCATATACTTGAAGTGCTAGCGCAATAGGTTTGGTCAAAGACCTTTTATGTTCAGCACTTATAACACCAGTGTTTTGGCGGAATTTAAGAGCCGCCATTTCTGTGTGTTTTCCCCACTTTGCGCCCTTAGCTATGTGAATACCCAGATAAACAAAGTCCGAAACCATTTCTACCTTTTGGCCATCCATGAAGAAGTTCCCTCTGAAGCTGGAATGCGGATTAAATGTCATGAGCTTCGTTTTGGCAACATTTACTTCAAGCCCATGGTCTGTACAAAAACCCTCGAAGATATTCAAGGCACGCTGCAGGCCGCTGGGGGTTTTGGATAGTATGAGCGTGTCGTCTGCAAATAATAGGATTGACGTTTTCACACCATCCAAAGTTGGAGCATCTACAGAGGCAGACAACATACGCTCCACTACTCCGTTAATGTAAAGGGAGAAAAGCATCGGGGCCATGGCACAGCCTTGGCGAACCCCCCGTTCTACCGGGAACTCATCAGTTACTTGCCCATGTCTCCCCCACTGGATCTTTGCGGAGTTTGACTTGTGCAGTCTCATCACTAGCGATAGAGTTTCAAGTGGCATGCCCATCTCAGCTAGGACTTTCCAAAGCATGGAGCGAGGGAATAGGTCGAAAGCTGCACGTAAATCAATAAAGGCAGCGTAAAGACTGCCCTTCGCCAACTTCACTGTCTTCCAGTGCAGCAGCGTAAACCGAAAAATCTGGTCTGTCGTGCTGGTCAATTTACGAAAACCTGCTTGATAAGAAGATAGAACATTATTTTCTTCCTCCCAGGTCATGATTTTTGCCAGAGTCATTTTGCCGACGACCTTCTGTACTGTGTCTATAAGGCTGATGAGCCTGTTGTTCCCTGTTGTTCCCTGGTGAAGTTTTGTCCCCTTTTTTATATACAGGGATTATTACGGCCCCCAGCCAAGACTTTGGTACCGGTGCCCCTAGCGCTACTGCATTAGCCAGATTCAAGCTATACTTGCCCCAGCATGATTTCTCATGGAGAAAAACATCCGCAGGCACCCCGCCTGGGCCTGGAGCCTTGCCCCGTGTAACTGAGTCCAAGGCCACTGCTACATCCGCGTTGTTAAAAAAAGGAGCTTGGAATGTAGCAGTGGCCACAGACTCCCTGTTCGTGTCTTCCGGTCGGCACCTGTATTGGGGCCCGAAGTAGTCCAACCAGCTTCTCTGGGAGACATAGTTGGAGGGTGGTTCTGGGAGACCCCATTTACCCCACTTTACATTGTTCCAGAATAATCTGGAGTCTTTAGCAGAACTGGCAGCTTTGAGATCTTGCCAGTGCTGCTCGTCCCATTGCTTCTTGGCTATAGATACACTGGACTTGTACTTCCGCCTTGCTTCCCTAACGGCGGCTGGGTCTTTGCTCTTAATAGCCATCCCCAGAGAAGTTCTAGCTGCCCTACATGTAGCATTGTACCATCCCGCTACATGTGGTCGACTTTTCTTGCCCGGCTGCGAGCGTACTACCCTGTAGAAATGGCCTTTTATCGAGCTAAAAAATTCACAGTGCAGATTAGTGATCTCTTCCATATCTGTTCTGCTCCCCGATCCCAACTTCAATATTGCTTCCATGGCAGAAGTAGTGAGATCCAGATCTTTGCTAATACTTTGAAGCGCCTCATGGTTAGCCACAATTTGGGGCCACTTAACCCGCCTCATATCGTTCGTTGGGACGGTCTCGGCTATCACTTCTGTTATAGTGTTTAGCCCCTCGAGGTCCCCCCCCCACAAGAGGTGAGTAATACAAAGGGGGTTGTGATCGCTCTCTTGTCTACTGACCACCCTCATATCTTTCATCAAATGCTACATCGTTGAGCTACAAATAACGTAGTCAATCCGGCTTTGCAATTTATATATACCCAAACCAAACCAGAATTTTGGCCAAGCAAATCCAAACAAAAAGCGTCACAATTAGCTAAGGCCTCTCTGAGCATGTGCAGTACTCAGGCTCATTGCTGCATGAGCTAATTATAGATGATGACTCAGACGAAATAGAGAAGCAGGCAACATCAAAGACTGGGAAAGCACATGGCAAACACATGGCTTAACTAAAATGGATGCTAAAAACAAAATGGCTTCAGCTCATGCTAACAGTAGTCTCTATCAAGTTTCCTAAGCAGGAAGTCCCATTACCAGTTCCCAGAGTATGGAACGTGGTTTCCGGTTAAGAGAGGGACAGGTTGAGATTCAGGGGCAGTAAGATGCTGTCTCACCAGTCTTGAGAGGGGAGTGTGGATGAAAGTTGTGATGCACTGGACATTTGGGTGATTGGTTAGCACGGTAAATGGTGTTAAAGGGCTGTTCAAAATGTTTCGTCAGACCGAACAGGCCCCATAATTGTGTTCTGGAGCCGCACCAACACCTGTTGGAATGTGTAAGTTCTGTGGTTGAGGGGAGCTTACATCGCGGAGGGATACTAGAAGAATGGTGCATATGTCTCCCAACCCAGAGTGGTGGAAGTGGTTCAGAGTATCCCAGCTAGGTGACCTTGTAAGTGAGGAGGCTTCAAGGCCTCGCATCCTATCCCGGAGGGGAAGGTGTGAGACTGGGCTGTATTCCGAGCCTCAACCTCAGTCTCCAGTACTGGATGGTTCTTAGAGGGAACACCAGGTGTCTGTCCTGTCGGACTGTTCTTCGTGGGGGATCTCCCTTTGTTAGGTAAGCTGGGAGTGTCTGTAATCAGGTCTCCATCAGTTCTGGTGTCTGGCAGTGCCACTCCTAAGTGGAGTGTGCCGAAGTCCAGATTGAGGAGTGACAGGGGGAAAGAGTCCCCAGTGGAAGAACCATTGGGTCAGGGCCAACCAGAAGGGCTGAGTCACCAAGGATTGGCCATGGTGACGCCACTTCTGTCCTGGGGCATCTTCGCGCACTGTCGGAGGGACTGGAGGTCGCGAGCTCTGCGCCAGGCAGACTGTCACATGACACATTAGGTATGTGTCACCCTTGGGGAGAGGGGTAGGCGTGCTCCCCATGAATTCCTGGTTCGGCGGGCATCTGACCAAAGGGTACCGTCCCTGAGTTGAGGAGCCAGGAGCAGGTTTTTGTCCGACCTGGAGGCATGGCAACTGTAATCAGTGTCCTGACCGGTTTGCCTTCTAGGGGTACCACTCCAGAGGGGAAACATCCTTTACAACTAAACTTTTACCACGCAGTGCTGTTACAACGCAAGTATTACAATGAAAACTTTTACAACGCATTATACTGGGGGGCGCTCTAGGATAGGAAATAGTTTTAATTTACTATCCAACACCTTCCCTAGTGTCCACGGGGACTGGAGTTGGAATAGTAAATTAAACTATTCACTATCCAGCACCCCAAAGCGCTATGCGTTGTAAAGGTTTGCTTTGTAATACTTGCGTTGTAACAGCATGCGTGGTAAAAGCATGCGTTGTAACGTCATACATCCCTCCAGAGGGGTGGTGCTGGCCTAGCCGGGATCTTTAGGGTCCCTGGCTGAGTAGTAGTACTACCCTGAGGGCAGGTGGGGCCCATCTTAAGTGAAGGGACCCTGATCTTCAGAATGGAGGGTAAAGGGCTCTGGAAGGGGGTGCAGAGGGAGGGAGTCCAAGCCTCTGACCCCGGTGCAGCTGGTAAATGTGGATCCCAGGTGGTAGACCAGTTGATGGAGAGAGGTCCTGAACTGGTGGGAGAGTTGTGTTCTGGTGGGTGCTTCGCCTGAGTGCAGAACCCCAGTAGTAGAGGTAGGGTGAGAAAACACTTCGCCCGTGACCTCTGGTCAGCCTGAGGGTGCAGACCTTCGTTTGAAGGATCGGTGGTAGTTTGGAACTACACCGAGAGGGAGAGTGGAGAATGGAGAATGGCTATTATGTGCCAGGGTTTACTGCCCCCCACTCTGTGCTTTGGCAAGGACCAATGACATATGGATGGCCTAGGGCCTGGTCCTGGCCGTGGACAACTAGGGTCTACCAGTGGGGTAGCCTTGTTGGGCCTTAGCTTTTCTTCAGAGGGAACCACGTGGGTTCAGAGTGGCATTGAACCGGAGGGTGTCCCTGCAGTGCGGGCCTGCGTCCGTGTTCTATCGCCCGAAGCAGGGAAGCCCATCAAGGTAGTGATTGGTCTACCCTCAATTTTGGCTGGAAGGGGGTTGTGTTGGCCTTGGCCCTTTTTGCAGGTTCACTCCTAAACTTTTTGAATTTCTCCCGGCCCTTTTCTCTGTGTAGTGTTAGTGGTTTTAGGCCGCTGGGCACTTTAGCCCTGTGGCCCAGTGTAAAGTGCGTGCGCTCTTTTTTTTTGTCAAATCTGTTTTTATTGTTTTAAGTTTACACTTAGTCATAACAGGCATCTCATATATAAGCTTACATTCATGCATAGGGTTGCTTGCCAGCACATGAGTGTGCGGCCACATTGGTTTCGCAGGCATTCAAGCTTTACTGTGAATGAAACGATGAGTGCAAACACAGGAGCTAGCTTTACAACGGTCCGCCAGTCATGATGCAGTCTCTGAGGTTACAACATAAAAGCAGTATGTTAACCTTCCGGTAGCTTGTGCGGCCCATTGCTGACCCTTCACCTCGATCATTGAAACAGATGGTTGACTTATAAAACAAAGGAACAATAACAGTGGCAGCATAAACTCTGTGTACATGCTTAACTCCCTCTCCTCTTTCCCCACATCCCGCCCCGGGACCCCTTGTGCGCTCCTCAGCTATGACCACGTTAGTGTGGTTGAACTCGTGCCAAGATAAAGCAAGAGTAAAGTGTTACCAGACTATCCCGTCAGTGTATTGGCCTATAAAATGCTTCTGCCTGTGCGGTCCTCATCTGCTCCCTCCATATGCCTCATGTGTCCCTCCCTTTCTGGTTGCTGAAGCGCATCTGCTCCTAATGGACTGCTATAGGCTCCTTCCGTAGTCCCAGTGGTTCCTCCCTTCGAATGGCAATCCCCTCTGCCCTAGCCCATGCCTGAAATGAGGAACTCCATGCCCTTGTGTGTGATGGGTCATATGCCTTCTATCTCCTTGTGAGGAGGCGTTAGGCAACCACTAGCCCCAGATCCAAGAATCGGGACGTTACCTTGTCTTTATGGGACCTCTTGAAGTGGTGTAATATGTACTGGGGCCAGTCAAAGGGTATGGTGCGACCTGTGCAACCCTGCCGCAGCCCACTAATTGCGCGCCAGTAGATATCCAACCTAGGGCAACTCCATAGCATATGCAAGAACCCCCCAGCTCGTTACACATAGGGCACAGTGCATCGTTACGATGAAAATACCTGTTAATCAGCTCGGGTGTGAGGTAAGCCCTGTGGACAATAAATATCTGGATTTGGCTGAACCGCATGTTTCTGGGGATACGCACTGGAATTTTTAAGTACCTTTCCCACTCCTTATCCACCAGTGGCCGCTCCAGGTCCAGTTCCCATTTGCGTCGGAGTGGATCTAAGCTAAAAGCCGCATCCGCCGGCAACGATGCCATAAACCAGCAAACCAGGTGCCTGCCTCTCCCCATGACGTGCAGATATTGCATAGTTAGATTCTGACTTGGCTCCATGGTCACGTCCCCCCATTTGGCAGTGAATCTCGCTATCTGGGAGCGATGTGCTAAAAACCTCCCAGACAGGAGCCCCTCCTCTGTCACCAGGGTCTTGTATGGTATGAGCTCACCATCCCGGTATAAATCTCCAAGTGTACGAATATCAGCCTCCCACCATTTTGCAAGCATAGGAGCCGTAACCACCCCTCCAGCACTAGGGGAACCCTCCAGAGGTATGACTGGTGCATAAGGAATGATATTTTGGGTGAGTTATAGAGCCCTCCGGTATCATTTGCATGCCACCGCTGAGAGGAGCGGCGTTGGCCGTGTAACTGTAGCGACAGGGTGAAAAAGTCTAGTTATTCGGTCTAGCGAGTACGGCTGCAGTATTGTGGCTGTATCATCCCTACCCTTATCCGCCAGCCAACAAGCAACCCATTGCAACTGAGCGGCCAGGTAGTAGTGTTCGAAACAAGGAGCAGCTAGGCCTCCCCGATCCGTCAGAAGGTATAACTTTGCTAGCGCCAGCATATGCCGAGCGGTGCCCCAGATAAAGTCTCGTAACATCTTATTAAGCATGTTACAAAAGGCAGCCGGAATGAATAATGGCAAATTAACAAAGTAGTACAGGAGACGGGAGAGCATGACCATTTTGGCGAGCGCCACCCTGCCTGCTGTCGTCAGCTGAAGTGTGCTCCAGAAGCGCACCTGTGATTTAAGCGCCGTGACCACCCTCCCCAGGTTTCCATCAAAGAAATCAGTTGGTTGGCGGTAGATCTGTATCCCCAGGTATCGGATGGTATCCTCCTTCCATTGGACCCGTGTATCACCAAGAAAATATCCCAGGAAGCGTGAAGACAGGATTTACCCACATTCACTTGGAGCCCCGAGATGGTGGCGAAGGTCTGCAGCAGCTGGGCCAGCTACCCAGGTATGTGCCCCATGTCCCTCACATACACCAACAGGTCGTCAGCATAGAGCGACACCTGATGGACCGCGCCCCCCAGCGGTATACTATCCCCCAGAGTCGAACGTATAGCCATGGCTAGGGACTCAATTGCCAGCGTGAACAGTAACGGGGACAGGGGGCACCCCTGCCTGGCACCTCGACCCACTGGTATTACTTTAGAGACATAGGGGCCTAGTTGGACTCGGACTGTGGGGTTTTTGTATAGCAGGTCGACCATTTGGAGGAACCCCATGTCCAACCCATATCGCAGCAGCACCGCCGACAGGTAGCCCCATTCTAGGCAATCAAACTCCTTCTCCAGATCGAGGATGAGGCATCCCGCCCTGGGCCACTCCTGCGTGGCTTCGGCTGCCACCCTAAAGTACCTCCTTAGGTTCAGCAACGTGGACCTCGCAGGGACAAACCTGTTCTGGTCAGCATGGATTAAGTGGGGGACCACCGGCGCCAACCGTTCCACCAGCCCTTTTGCGAGGATTTTGTAATCTACATTAAGCATCGCCAGGGGTCTATATGATCCTAAAGCCATGGGGTCCCTGCCGGTTTAGGCGGTGAGACTAGGTACGCCTCCAGCATCGAAGGGGGTAACGAGCCTTCCTCTACCGCCGTGCTATATAACGCATGAAGTAATGGCGTCAAGGACTCACGGTATGCTTTGTAGTACTCAGCAGGCAAGCCGTCCGGTCCTGGCGTTTTCCCAGACGCCATTGACTTGATAACTTCCCCAATTTCCTCTAAGGAGAGAGGCTCATTGAGCGCCTCCTTATGCTCCTCTGAGGCTGTGGGCTGTTGGATAGAGTCTAAAGTGCGTGCGCTCTTTGTTACATTTAGTGGGAGTGAGAGTGGCCTGCCCTCCCATAGGAATACATGGGGGATTCCCTGCTCAGTGTGTGTCAGTGGTAATTCCTGTTATGAGAGTAGCAGTATGGTCAAGTCTGGTATGTCGGACATTGTGAGAATAAATGCTGAGCAATGGTATGCGCAGATTTATTATGACTATGTGAGAAATGCCACTTTTAGAAGTTGGCATTTCTGTGTGCTATGTGTCCGTCTGCCTGATGTGAATTGCATGTCTGGTTTTGGAGGGACAGGGCAGGCTGAGCCAGACGTGGGTTGAATAGAGAGATCTGCAGTTGGAGTATGGGGAGGGGTGACCCTTTGATCTGAACAGGGCTGTGCCTGGCAAGGTGAATGATGGCTCTAGTTTCCACTGTGCGGCAGATGGCAGACCCCCTCTTCCTCAAAGCTAGAATGCAGCCTTGTAAACAAATTTCTCCAGGACCACACCGAACTGTTTCTGGCTGGGTTCAGTGACATGTGACTTTTGAGAACAAAGTCTTTTGGTGGTATAAGTAAAGGGGCTGTGACCCCATGAAAGTGTTCAGTTCCATGGTGCTCTTCTAGGATGATGTGCTGTTCCTGATCCTGCTGGGGCATGCTGCTGCTTGGGCCTAGGAGGAACTGCCATGAGGGCTTGCCTCCCGGGGCCCTGCATTGCCCCTTGATTGCTGAGGACTGTTGCTTTTGGAGCGATGGCTCCCTGCGCCCTGTGAGCGCTATATTTTAATTCTTTCCTGGAGGAAGAACGTGTTACTTCTGGATGCCAAGACAGACCTCTGTCCATGTAACTAGAGGGAAAGGACTTAGAAACTTTCATCCATCTTGCTGAAGCATCTACCCAAGGGCCTGATTTGAGCTTGCCTCCTGCTGAAGTCTCAGGGACATTAGACTTCACCCATCAGCCGTCCGGATTCCTATTTGAGGGGAAAACTCCTCGCAGGTGAGGCCTTTGTTGACAATTCCAGAGCCTCTGGTTCTACTGCGGGGAACGCGGGCTGAAAGTCATCGTTATCGCTATTGTGGGCCGCTGAAGCTTAGGAGCTGTTGCTGCTAAGAGACCGCATTTGCCTGTGTTACCAAAGTCATCGCTATCGCTATTGGGGGCCGTTGCATCTGAAGAGCTGTTTCCGCTGAGAGCCCGCATTTGCTTGTATTACCAAAGTCATTGTTATCGCTATTTTGGGCCACCGCAGCTGAGGAGCTGTTGCCGCTGAGAGCCCGCATTTGCTTGTGTTACTAAAGTCATCGTTATCACTATTGTGGGCCACCGCAGCTGAGGAGCTGTTGCGGCTGAGAGCCCCCATTTGCTTGTGGTAACCAAAGTCATTGCTATCGCAGGCCGCTGCAGCTAGGGAGCTGTGGCCGCTGAGTGATCGCATTTGCCGTCCTACGAGAATCATCGCTATTGTGGGCCACTGCAGCTAGGGAGCTATGGCTGCTGAGTGCCCGCATTTGGTGTCCTATGAGAATCATCGCGATTGCTATTGTGGGCCGTTGCAGCTGAGGAGCTGTGCCCACATTTGCCGTCTTACGAGAATCATCGCTAGAGCGTGCCGCTGCAGCTGAGGAGCTGTGCCGCTGAGTGCCCGCATTTGCCATCTTACGAGAATCATCGATACAGCTACTGTGGGCTGCTGCAGCTGAGGAGCTGTGCCGCTGAGTCCCCGCCTTTAAACCACATACTTTCACAGCTGTGCAACACTTAGTGCCAGCTGCAACGTTTAGAACTGCGCACATGGATTCTGATGCATTGGCAGCCGCCCTGACACTTTGGACATAGGGCATTTTGAGCCCCTTTGAGAAGGCTGGTTGGCCAGGGGGACTGTCAGGTTTGTAGGGCGCCAGGCCCTAATGTGATGGATGTGGTGCTAGGAAATGTGATTTATGTAGTATAATTTACGCGCCGTTTTATGCCTCTAAATGTGGTTTATGATTATGTCAAGTCAAGTCAAGTCAGAGAATTTATATAGCGCACTACATACCCATAGGGTTTCAAGGCGCTTGAGGAGGGGTGGGGAATTACTTGTCAAATATCCACGTTTTAAGTTGCTTTCTGAATGCTAGGTGGTTCTGGGTAAGTCGAAGGTAAGTGGGAAGTGAGTTCCAGGTTTTAGCTGCCATGTAGGAGAAGGATCTACCTCCCATGGTGGTTTTGTTGATGCGAGGTACAGTGGCAAGGGCTTGGTTGGATGATCGTAGCTGGCGGGAGGGGGTGTAGAAGGACAGTCGTGTGTTGAGGCATTCTGGTCCGATTTCGTAGAGTGCTTTGTGTGCGTGGGTTAGGAGCCGGAAAGTGATCCTCTTATTGACGGGAAGCCAGTGGAGGTTTTTCAGGTGACCAGAGATATGTTCTTTACGCGGGATGTCTAATATGAGCCTGGCTGAGGCGTTTTGGATCCGTTGGAGTTTTTTCTGGAGTTTAGCGGTAGTACCGGCGTAGAGGGTATTTCCATAGTCCAGTCGGCTCGTGACCAGAGCGTGGGTGACCGTTTTCCTAGTTTCGGTGGGGATCCAACGAAATGTTTTTTTGAGCATGCGAAGAATGTTGAAGCAGGATGAGGAGACGGCGTTGACTTGTCTGTTCATTGAAAGTGAGGAATCCAGGATGATGCCCAGGTTACGAGCGTGGTCTGTCGGGATGGGTGCTTTTCCAAGGGCTTCTGGCCACCAAGAGTCGTCCCATGCGGAGGGGGAGGTACCTAAGATGAGGACTTCTGTTTTATCCGAGTTCAGTTTCAGACGGCTGTGTTTCATCCATTCGGCTACTTCTTTCATTCCTTCGTGTAGGTTAGTTTTGGCGGTGCTAGGGTCATTGGTGAGTGATAGGATCAGTTGAGTGTCATCCGCGTAGGAGATGATGTTGAGGTTGTGTTGGCGGGCGATGGCCGCGAGGGGGCTCATGTATACGTTGAAAAGGGTGGGGCTGAGTGAGGATCCTTGTGGTACGCCGCAGATGACTTCAGTGGCCTCTGACTTGAATGGTGGAAGGCGGACTCTCTGGGTTCTTCCGGTGAGGAACGAGGTGATCCATTCTAGTGCTTTTCCTTGGATTCCGATGTTTCGGAGGCGCTGTAGAAGGGTGCTATGACAGACTGTGTCGAAGGCTGCGGAGAGGTCGAGGAGGATGAGGGCGACTGTGTCTCCATTGTCAAATAGAGTTCGAATGTCGTCTGTTGCTGCGATTAGGGCGGTCATGGTTCTGACAGTGGTCCAAGTGGCCCTGTCATGTGTATATAATCCCCTGTAAATATTGCCCAGTGCCAGTTGGCACAGTGTATATTTTGTGATTACTATTCTAATGTGTTTTATGATCATACAAAGGCTATTTTTGATATCACCTTGTGTGGAGTTCCTTTTGTGGTGTGCCTAATATGTGGTTGCTGTGTGGATTGCGCAAATGCTTTACACATGGAATCCGGGATAAGCCTGACTGCCTGTGCCAAGCTACCAAGGAGGTGAGCAGGGGTTCTCTTTGTCGTGTAACTCCCTTGCCCTGACTAGAGTATTAGGCTCAAGCCCTAGCCAACCAGAAATCCCATTTCTAACAAGTCTCATCTATAGGCTCGATTGACATCCACCAGCTGGTTGGAGTCGCGTGTTGGGAGCCTTCACTAAATATTCAGTGATGACAAAATAGTCGTATTTATTCCGGGAGCAGCGCGCGTCCGTCTGTCAGCTTCTTAGATGAGTTAAAGCAAACGTAAGACATTAAGTCAGATACCATGGTAAGGTAGAAAAAAGACAAAAAGCACACACTTCTTGGCAGCAGGGATATCAAAGGTATATCACTGGCTGTGATGAAATCTCTATTATAAATGCTGCAATCTTCCAACAAATGCTTGATCCATCCCTAGGAATGTGGCAAAGATAACTTAACAAACAGAAGAGTAAAGATTGGAGTTGGAATGTCAGCTGCTCCAGTGTGAACAGGAAAGTATTGTCAAGAAGAGTGTGAATGGAGCTGCATTTGTTATACACTTCCTGAAGTGTTACCTTTATTACATACATCTTGAAGAATTTCCTTTCTCGTACACTTCCTGAAGAGTTACAGTAGTTATATACTTTGTACAAATGAAGTGACAGCAGCATATCCTGATCATCTGTTTTCTTGTTTAAATGAAATCTTGACTATGTGCCTGTTCATAAAGCTGTACCTCTAGCGAATGGGTGCTCCGTAAGTGCCCTTTCTTTACTAAGTTGTCACCTCCTTTTCTGAATTAAGATGTGGCATGTTCAATAGAACATTTAGTTAAACTTCTGTGTATGGTGAAATATCTCTTGGTTACTTTAAAAAATGGTAAAGTAGAGATGGCTTTTACAAATAGTTAAAAATTGTGTATTTACATTCTCTTACATTTCCATTTAGTGATTTTAAATCTCTTTACATCCAACAGGAAACCAGCCTTGAATGCACAAATGATTGTGAATAATGACTTTAATCGTGTAAATCTGCAAAAAGCTGTCGGAAAAAATTAGCTCCAATATTCAGGTAAAGAGCTGCACAGTCAGGAGACTGAGGAACCTGAACATAAACTGATAGAAGCAGTCCAGAGTAATTCAGTGGATTTAAGAGTCTGAGCTCTGCACCTCCATGCCACAAGACGAAGAAATTACCTCTAGAAAATGAACGCAACAAAAATACCAACTAACCACTGCCTGTATAAACACGTCTCCAAGATTTGATCATTGGATCGGTGTGAGGTGGATACATCATTGCTCTGTTTCCTGTAATGATGGCAGACCACCATTCAGTGCGCTAGGTATATTGTAAACTATTTCTGCTAAACCACAGGAGCAAGAGAAAAGCACAATGGAGTAGAGCCAGACAACTGAAGGGTAAAGGAAAGAGAGGATCTCTGATCTACAAGACTGTCCCAATTTGCATCAACCTGAAGGAAAACTAATCTTCACTCGTAAACATGCAAAACCATTATACAATCTAAAGACATAACCACATACAAAGAAGCTTTACTTGCCACAATTATAATATATGTAATTGGTGAGTCTTGTATTTCGTTGTGAAATCTGAAATCAAGCATCCAAAATACCACACACATACAGGGAATGTGTGAATATCACAAGAGCTTTATCAACCGTGTTAGCTCCTCAGGAAACACAGTACTGGGATGCAGACAAATATAAGCCCGAAGTCACTACCCAAGAAAGAAAAATCATACACAAGCAGCAAGAGCTTTAGTTTGTCATCACTACTAAAGAGCCATCAGTAAACGCACACAGGAAAAGCAACATGCAATTGCAATAAAGTGTGAAGGACTTTAGTCCGTTAGCACTCCTAAAAGATCATCAGCGGACACACATGGGGAAAAACCATACCATTGCAATGAATGTGTGAAGGCATTCAGTTGGTTATCACAACTCCAAATACATCAGCGAACACACACAGGGAGAAAATCGTACCATTGCAATGAATGTGTGAAGAAATTCAGTCAGTTATTAAATCTACAAACACATTTGCGAACACACACAGGGGAAAAACCATACCTTTGCAGTGAATGTTTTAAGAAATTCAGTCAGTTATCAAATCTAAAAGCACATTTACGAACACGCTCAGGGGAAAAACCATGCCATTGCAGTGAATGTATGAAGAGCTTTAGTAGGTCATCATACCTACAAAAACCTAATCGAACACACTCGGGGGAAAAACCATACCATTGCAATGAATGTGGAAGTAGTTTTAGTTGTTCCTCAACTCTCAGGATTCATCACCGAACACACACTGGAAAAGCCATTCAAGTGCATTGAATGTGTGAAGAGCTTCAGTCGGTTATCACAACTCCAAACACATCAGCAAACACACACTGCGGAAAAAGCATACCATTGCAATGAATGTGGAAGTAGTTTTAGTAAATCCTCAATTCTCAGGATTCATCAGCAAACACACACAGGGGAAAAGCCATTCAAGTGCAGTGAGTGTGTGAAGTGCTTTAGTCAATTATCAGACCTAAAAATACATCAACGAATACACACTGGGGAAAAACCATACCATTGCAATGAATGTGTGAAGAGATTCAGTATGTTATCAAGTCTTCGAAGACATCACCGAACACACACTGGGGAAAAACCGTACCATTGCACTGAATGTGGAAGTAGTTTTAGTCAATCCTCAATTCTCAGGATTCATCAGCGAACACACACAGGAGAAAAACCATTCCAGTGCAGTGAATGTGTGAAGAGGTTCAGTCAGTTATCACAACTCCAAATACATCAGAAAACACACACAGGAGAAAAACTATACCATTGCAATGAATGTGTGAAGAGCTTTAGCCGGTTATCACAACTCCAAAAACATCAGACAACACATACTGGGGAAAAACCATACCATTGCAATGAATGTGTGAAGAGCTTCAGTCAGTTATCAAATCTACAAGGACATCAGCGAATACACACAGGAGAAAAACCGTACCATTGCACTGAATGTGTGAAGAGATTCAGTATGTTATCAAATCTTCGAAGACATCACCGAACACACACTGGAGAAAAACCGTACCATTGCACTGAATGTGGAAGTAGTTTTAGTCAATCCTCAATTCTCAGGATTCATCAGCGAACACACACAGGAGAAAAACCATTCCAGTGCAGTGAATGTGTGAAGAGATTCAGTCAGTTATCACAACTCCAAATACATCAGAAAACACACACAGGAGAAAAACTATACCATTGCAATGAATGTGTGAAGAGCTTTAGCTGGTTATCACAACTCCAAAAACATCAGACAACACACACTAGGGAAAAACCATACCATTGCAATGAATGTGTGAAGAGCTTCAGTCAGTTATCAAATCTACAAGGACATCAGCGAATACACACAGGAGAAAAACCGTACCATTGCACTGAATGTGTGAAGAGATTCAGTATGTTATCAAATCTTCGAAGACATCACCGAACACACACTGGAGAAAAACCGTACCATTGCACTGAATGTGGAAGTAGTTTTAGTCAATCCTCAATTCTCAGGATTCATCAGCGAACACACACAGGAGAAAAACCGTACCATTGCAATGAATGTGTAAACAGATTCAGTAGGTTATCAAATCTTCGAAGACATCAGCGATCACACACAGGAGAAAAACCATAACATTGCAATGAATGTGTCAAGAGCTTCAGTCAGTTATCACACCTCAAAATACACCAGCAATCGCACACAGGGGAGAAACCATTCCATTGTAGTGAATGTGGAAGTAGTTTTAGTCACCCTTCCACATTAAGAAATCATCAGTGAACACACTCAGGGGAAAAGCCATTCAAGTGCACTGAATGTGCGAAGAGCTTTAGTCGATTTATCAATTCTACGAAGACATCAGCAAATGCATACAGGAGAGAAACCATGACATTGCAGTGGATTTGGAAGTAGTTGTGGAAAGGATTGTCCGTTAACTACAGGGATTAGTGATAAAACCTATAAACACAACACACTTGAATAAGTTTAACAAGCACAGACTGGAGAATATTTGTTGCTGGTTTTGGTGTCAAAGTAGGAAAATGTGACCTGTAACTCTGAGAGTTAATGCTTGCAGCGCATGACATTTACCTCCGAAGCCCTGACATGGGAAATAATTATGCTCATTTCGATCATCACATGCATCTGTAAATGCACCCACCATAGTGGCACTTCCCCAGAGGTGTCCAATATCAAGCTGAACCCTTGGGAAATTTGCTGGCTCACCACTGACAATGTAAATGATTCACAGTGAGATTAATTGTATATGAATATATTTTAGACGTTTCTTATTTACAAAGAATCACCCAACCAACTCCTAACTGGTGAAAGGACAGAATCTGTGCATGATGGCAAAATGATTGATCGGAGATAGAGCTATTGAAAAGTTTAGTTCTAAATAGGTTTCTGAAAGCTTGATGGTTAGGTAAATATTGAATCTTGAGCAGTAAAGAATTCCAGCTCTTAGAGTCCAGAACTATCGACTCCATGCTTTACATTTCTTGAACCGTGGCACTGGAAAATAAATCTGAATTCAGAAGTAAAGGAACACAAAAGATACTGAATTTTGACACAAATGATATTCAGGTTTTATTTTACAAGTAAAAAGATACTCTTGTTTTATAAACTGCCAGGGAATGAATGGACATAAAAAGTATGTGCTGCCTCGTGAGCATTCTGAATCTTCTGTAATGTGATTTTGTGTTGCTGGAGCTGCCAAATACACAGTGTTCTCATAGCCCAGCCTTGCTTAGAGGAAGGTGTTCACCAATATAATATGCACATCAGAAGAAAGGATAGATCATCAATAGCCAAAGATAGTAGAAACAAATGCTTTCCACCGAGGTCATTTTAACAAAGTGCTGAGTCTGGGAAGTTCATCCTGCTGCCGACCATCATCATCATCACCGCCACCACCCAGCCAGTGAGGAACAGCAAGAAGACTGCTCTTCAGCACACCCATCCTATACATAACACACTACAGGGGTTTGCTCCAGGGTCAAACTCACTTTACCTTCACGTTAACAGCAACACGTTCTAAACTGAACAAGTGTAAGTAATCTTTATTTGGCATAGTTACTTAAAACCATTGCAATATAAAAATGGATTAAGAACAGAGAAGATAAAACTGCAGTTTTAAAAGAATTAGAAATTAAAATGTTCACATTTCCTTGTGACAAATGTGCATGTTTATGTTAGTTCTTTTCCCGATACAGTTTTTTAAAAGGGATATTTGGACTTCGTATTTGTAAGATATTGCTCAGTGTCCTCATGAACTCATGAAGTCAGTAAAACAGTCAGCAGAGTGATGTCAAATCAATTGAACTGGGACAGTTGTGAGTTAGGTTTTTTGGCATCTTCTTTTCAACTGCCTTCAGAAATTTTACAAAGCTGCAATTCAAGCCAGGGTCATTAGGATTAAAACAAGCAAGGATCGCCGTCCTTCTTGTACGGATCCCTTGTCGATTGAAGTGGTGCTTTAGCCAGTGTTGCCGTTCGTCCCGCAGTTTTTCACAGGAGCATATCAAGTGCAGCATGTCCTCTTGTGCCAAGCCGCATAGCCGACATAGGGGGTCGGCTTTGAGTTTGAGCCAGCGTGGGAGATTTTGAGTACAGGGTAGCAGGCCCAACCTGTGCCTTAGAAAGCACATCTTGACACTTTTGGAGTATCTCTCGGCCAGGTAGCGCTGTTGTGCTTTAGTTGTGTACGAATTCAGGGTCAGCCAGCCATGTGATCTTTTCGAGAGGGCTTCCTTATCTTGCAACCATGATTGTAATTTGACTGATTTTTTAACCAATTTTTTGAATATTTTGTGATTTGTCGGGGTGTTCCAGAGCTGTTCTAGACCTGTATTTGTCAGGCTGCCCTTGAGGTACTTAGCTGCTGCTGAGGAAGGATGCTGTTCTAACTCCTTCCACAGGTGTTCGTTCAGAGTTCCAAACTGAACAAGTGGTTTGTACAGCCATTAGTGTCATATTACATTTGAAACCCAGTACTTTATAAATCTGTATTAATAATACATAACCAAACATCCAAACACCACCCATGTATGGACATCCAAGAGCCTTTAAAAACCACACTACAAACGTGTGACCAGGATCAAACTCCATTTACTTTAACGTTAACATGAACTAAATTATGATACAGCAAGAACAGTCATGATGCTATGAAATGTACACAATGATGACTAGATTTTACATATTCCTTACAAATGTATGTTTTTGGTATGTAATAAAAACAAAAAATGTATTTAATCTTATGGTATTTGACTGCTGATTTTATGGAAAGAGATGTTAAATGTGATTTCTTCCCTAAACTATAAAGATAATTTGTGATGTCACCAAGGAGCCGAGTTCATTTGGCAATAGAGGGGTAAAATCTCTATAGCATGACTGCTTTCAGCAGGGAGTCTAGCGCAGGTGGTATGAGAGAGGAATATTCTCCCCAGTGTGCCTTCTCTCAGAGGGAGAGGCGGTTCTTTGCTTGAGACGGTACCACCTCTCCTTCTGTGTTAATGAAGAGAGAAGTGCTACCAGTAATACTGAGATCTGGGCTTCACTCCTGTGTTGGGAACTTAAGTCAGTTGTTTTTACCCAATAAATACCGGATTTATTTTGGAAAACAAAAAATATGCATGCATCGTGGCACTCCTCTTGTTAATAATCTATAAAAATGCTACGGAATGATGAGTACTTGAAAGCATTCTGCCATACGAGGGATTTAAATATGCATTTGTCAAGTACAAAATTGACTTACATTTTTATTTTAAGGTTCTTATACAGCGCTTGTTTATATAATAATGACTGATGGTTTTTTTTCCGAGAGCCCTTTCTCTTTCGGAAGAAGTTTTTCATTGACAGACCAAATGTGATCTCCAATGGAAAGATGACTGTCTCTCTAACTCTAAACAGGGCTGGTGGGTGGAACGTTGGTTTGGGTGGTATAATACTATGTTTAATTTTTGACAGAGTGCCCTTTCCACCACACCCTGAATCCCGCCCGTCTTTCTTTAGTGATTTTTGTATTTTGAGTTACATTTGAAGACTGTCCCCCTAATTTATAGTTTGACAGGTGGTCCACGGTCTGCCAGAGGAGCAGGTGTAACAACTTCCACTAGCCCGTTGTACTACCGTCCACCATATTTAGCGATCTCCACCAACCTGGCTATCCCTGTGTCTTCAGAGGAGCAACAGGAGCTCCTCTAAAAGCACCTAAAGTTTGCTGAGTGGCCGCCATGTTTCACACGGGTGCCCAACAGACTCTTTTATTTTGCTCCTAAAGTGAGAGTTTGCTTTTACTTTTTTGTAAAACCAATAAATAATGTACTTGATACGCTGAGAGCTTTCTACAAGGGAGTCTGGGTCATTTGTTCCTAGTTTATTCTGTGTCAGAAAGCCAGTCTTTTCATAGTGTTCCTGGAGAGAAACAAGTAGGTCAGAATGCCTACCATAAGTAGGGCGGATGGTCTGATGTACTTACACCAACTGCCCCAGGTATGTCGGTCTTTGTTTTGAGGGTTCCCGAGGTTCTGACCTCACTTCAAGTAGAAGGGAACATTGATGGCTTCTTCTCACCAGCCTCCAACATGCTCCTATTTATTTTTATATTCCGTTAAAATACAATTTGCTAATGGATTATAAATGAGAACCACAGCAATGCTTTCTTCTCGTATTCATGCATTAGGGATCATGAAGGTGTCTCTATGATTCTTGGCCTCTTATATGCCTGCTTCACAGTCCTTCTGGGATAACCTCTTCCAACAATTTATTCTTTGAGAAATCCTGTTAGTTCATGAAAGAGCCTTATTTGCGCAGTTTCTCGTAATTTGTAAAAACTGTTATATGTTAAGATTCCCCTTTGAGACATTGGTTGGAAGCTTGCAGCAATGTGTCAGCTGTTGTGTAAAACCAATGTGACATTCTCCAAGGCTGCTTTGTTGCATCAAATGTTGTGTAAAATCAATGCGCCACCCTCTGAGGCTGTGCTGTTAAATCGGATGATGCCTAAAAGTAGTGTGCAGCTCTCTTAGGCTGCATATGGCTTGTGCAAAACCATTGTGTCTCCAAACACTTGCTGCTGACTGCGGTATCTTAGTAACCACGGTCTACCTTGGATCCTATCTGTTTGTCGCCACCATTATAAGACGCTGGTGCTGCAGATAAAATGGCATGAGAAATGTAGTGATGCCTTCATACAACCAAAGATCTTTCAAAAACATCCCATGTGTCTGCGCCCAGCTGTCGCCAGGAGCCCAGACCCCTGCACTTTTCATGCCTGACTTGGGACACAGACAGATATACTCTTATACGGGCCGGGAACTCCTAGATATCAAACGATCAAGCACATCTAAATATATTAACCACCCACATGACACTTTCGGGCATTCCATGACATGGAGGGGCCTTTCGCGAGCATGTTTTGTAAATTCCAAGGCATGGAGCTGAAGCAGAAGCATGCGGACTATCTGATCCAGAAAAGGCAAATCATACTTATAAATTAGATAATCTCCCCCAGACTTTTCCATCTTCCATCCCAATACATTTTAGTGTCAACCCTTTATGAACAAATTATTTCCCAACAAAGTCTCCCCGAACTTTTACCTTCAAAATGAGCTGCCATAAACACCTCACGGTAGCATTACAAACATCCACGTACTACGTGCTTGCCTCGACCTGTGCTTAACACCTGTACTCTGTGTTTAATCTCCTCCTTTCCCTGACCTTCTCTTATAACCCTATATCACCTTCATCCATACTGCATTAAGCAGTCACCTTCCCTAGCATGAGCTTTAACACTCGTTTATGGATCCTTTAAAAGTACCCATCTTGTTTCTGAATAGTGACCTCCCCTTCATCTTTCCTTGGTTAACCTGATTGTAATCAAAATGGCTCCACCCTTCTAATTCAACGAACGTGATGTTTGCCAAAAACCAAATCTACTGCAAATCCCAGAATCCACTGCATTTGCCCACGTGAAATGTGACAATGTTTTATTTGAAAAACTGCCTAATTGAGATTTCCTCCCCCACTAGGCATCAAACCTAACTTCCCCGCCCACCCTAAGATGACATGCAACGTTAATTATACAAAGTCCTGTGTCTCATATTTCTATTCACATATGTACAAATTCATTGTGCTCACATCAACATGCTTGTTGTCAAACTAGTTATAAATCCAAATGCAAGCCACTATGTTTAGAAACTGCATAGTTCAAAGGAGCAATTCTTAAGAAAAAGTTATTTCGCTGGCCTCTCTTGTGACAAAGTCCAATCGTGTTTTTTCTCACTGTGATTGATGGGTTCAACTCGTCGCAGAGCAGAGATAAATAATGTGTTCAGGATAAAAAGTAAACAAAGAAGGTGTGCACGAGTCAAACCCCCCTCTTTTGAAATTATTACTCTCTGCCCTGCGACGAGTTGTACATTTGTGAATAGAAATATGAGACACAGGACTTTGTATAATTAACGTTGCATGTCATCTTAGGGTGGGCACAGGTCGAGGCAAGCACGTGGTACGTGGATGTTTGTAATGCTATCGTGAGGTGTTGATTTTGAAGGTAAAAGTTTGGGGAGACTTTGTTGGAAAATAATTTGTTCATGAAGGGTTGACACCAAAATGTATTGGGATGGAAGTTTAAAGGTTTGAATGGTGGGAGGTTGATAGAGGTGATTCTGGGCATCAACTTAGGGGTAGGTCTAGGGTTACTTTTAGCGGAAAAAACTTTAATTTATATATAGAAAAAAACGTACAATTCAATGGGGATATTAATGTGTTGTATTGATTCAAATGCATGTTTTGACAACAATGTTTTTAAATTGTAGAGTACCCCTGACGAAGGGACAGATACAGGCCCGAAATGCACTGGGTTATCGGGATCAATGAATAAGGATGACTTGTGTACCGCGCTACCGTACAAGGCCAGGATTGGCATGTCAGTAGTTGATAAGGATTTAAAGAACATAAGTTGTCGGTCATGTGACAAAAGGACTAAGGATGAAAATGTTTAAGTTGGATGAAGTTGGAATAAATATGATGAAAATGTATCGGTTTGGCATCAGAGTCATGCTTAATTAATGCTGTGCGTCTGGTCAGGGTGACACTTCGCCCCATTCTGATTGGTTCTATTACTCACGTGGTTTAGGGCAGACCACGTTTTCCAGGCTTGCACGTAATCAACATTAAAAATGGAGTAAGTGTTCAGGATAAAAAGTAAACCAAGAAGGTGTGCACGAGTCAAACTCCCATTGAAACATTACCATAAATCAGCCATATGCCACCATGAAGCGTGGTTCTCACTAGATTTACGGAAGGAAAAATGTCTTTGTAAAAACTTGGACACCCATGATGTAATTGATAGAGAAAGGTATAAGACCTCTCTGGCTCAATATAATAAGAACTCAAAGAACGCACGCAGAGCCCACATTGCGTTGCACTTTAACCACGCAGGGAATACCCCTAAAGAATTATACCAAATCCTTAAATTCTTTACCAACTCGAAGGTCTGCAAAAATGAAGCTGCTCTATCTCAAGAACTCTACAATATAATAGCTAATCATTTCGTACAGAAAATCGATATGATGAAATCACTAAAGACAGAAACTGTCTGAATGACAATGCATTCCACCATCTTCCATTCTTGACCAATGTGCATTCACTGGAAAGCTTTCCTCCTATCACATTTGAGACATGTCTGTACACAGTTAAATCCTGTTCCCCTTTGGATATTATTCCAGCCAATATTTCCTCGTTACTCTTTAAACCGTTGTCCCCATCTACATGCTCAATCCTTAATCTTTCATGAAGAGAGGGCCAATTACCACTTGAATGGAAGGCTGCACAAATAATTCCCATCCGAAAGAAAGCTAATGTCTCAATGGAGGATCCGTCCAACTATCGTCCAATTTCTCTTCCACACCTTCGGAGTAAGTTATTGGAAAATCATTTTCATAAACATCTCTCTTTTTATGTTGAATCTACTGGATGCCTTGACTCCTCCTAGTCTGGTTTAGGCTAATGCACAGTATTGAGTCAAAACTGATTGCCGTCACTGACAGTATAAGACACTCCCCTGACAATGGACACGCAGTACTACTAGTGCTGCTGGATTTGCCAGCGGTTTTCAACACTGTTTCTCATCACATCGTACTCAGACTTGAAGAATTTGGAAGCCAACGACAAGCACTTCAGTGGAGTTTGTGCTTTCTCTCTCATCAGACTCGGACCATCAACCTTGGCCATTTCCGATCACAGACCATGAAATCGACCAAAGGAGGGATCCTGTCATAGTCTCACTCTGGTCAACATTTATGTTGCTCCATTAGCTGGACTCCTTAGAAAGCTGGGCTTCACACCAATCTCGTATGCTGATGACACCCAGCTTTTACTGTCATTTGACTAAAATTCCCATAATACTCAGACTGCTTTCTCGGAAGGCATGATTGCCATCGCTAATGGAGGAGAGTGGAGAGTTGCACCACTAAACTGTCTTTTCAAAAGATGTAAGTGTACAAAGTTCCTTAGTATTTGAATTCATTTATTTAAAAAATTTTATAACATAGAGTCCAGCCAATGCGTTACCATCGCCACTTGGATGAGGAATCATTTCCTACAGCTAAATCCTGGGAAAACTGAGAACATGCTATTCGGAGAAGCGCCTCTGCTCTGGTATCCAGAATGGTGGCCTCCGGAATTATGCGATACCCCAGTCCCTAAGACTGTGGTCGAGAACCTAGGCATACGTCTGGACCAGAAACTCACAACGAAAGAGCAAGTTACAATCACCGTGGGCTCATGCTTTCTTATATTAAGCTTCCTACACAGGGTAATAATAATAATAATAATCTTTATTTAGATATAAAACAATATCTTTAAAAAAAAATCCCAAATCACATTGTGTACAGTTGTGTGAATAAAATGGTTCAAAAGAAAAACCCATACGGGCACAGAAAGCATAAAAAGTAGAAATTTAAACTGTTTTGTTCAACATGACCTGGCGTCTCTCATACAGCTCCCATTATATTCAAATGATAAAATCGAACCATAAGCATACATGCAGCAGAATTTCAATTTGTGTTGCGACCCTCCTGGTCGTTGGAAATTCTGTTACAGTACATTATTTAATATAAAAGGTGGGTGGCAAAGCCATGACAGTTTTCTTTGTATTAAAATTGCGATACGCTTGCTGGATAAATTTACCAAATTTTATATTTAAAACAGTGTTGTCCGTGGACAAAGCAGCAATGATGGCATGCCTACAGGTCCGAACCCCCAACCTGTTCCATTCTGACCTAAGCATACACCTGCGTTGAGAGTTGAAGGTAGGGCAGATGCAAACCACGTGCAAAAATGTTTCTGTCGCTAACCCGCATCCTCTACAGATTGTGTCCTCCTCCTTACGACGCCAAATGGGTAGATTTTGAAGAAAGCGCCAGTCCCCCATTCTTAGGGCTATAAAACTGCGCTTTAAATAGAGTGAAAATGTGGTGGAAAAATACATAGCAGGGGATAGCCGTTTATAGGAATTGACTACTGCCCAGGAATGGCTGCGTTTCGTGAGGAGAGCTTTGTCAATAGCGAGAGATGTCGATCTCACACATTTTTTGATTGCGTTTTTAAAGGCAGACTGACTGGGATTGAGGGCCCAGAGGTCAGCAGCTGACATTTGGTGGATGTAGTCCTTTAAAAGACAGCCAAATGATTCTCCTGGATTGCTCTCGTTAATTTCTTTCCAGACTAGGGATTCTAGTGTACCTGGTTCGGCCTGTCTTAATTTGTGGCAAAGCTTAAGGTATGTACCAAGATTAGAGGCTTCGTAATTAGTTAACCCCAACTCTAATCTGATCTTTGCAGGGGATAAGGAGCTTGGCAGATGGAGTACCTTTTTATACATTTTAGTTGTATGTTTATTTAAAGTGGTGTTCATTTTACCTTTAAAGGTCTCTATACCATATGATAGTGTGGGGTCAATCTTTGCTCTTAAGACTTCCAGTAGAGGAGAAAGGGTTGGACCTGAAAGTTTCTTCGACAGCTTAAACAGTGATACCACAAGTGCGGTGGCTTTGGCTGCGATCACGTTACTCTGCTTTATAAAGTTGCCCCTGGAATCCAAATGAACGCCTAGGTATTTATATAATTGGGCAGTGTTAAGGCTTATTTTGTTAAGTGACCAGCCACCACCGCCGTAACGTTTCTTGCCAAACGGGACAATCAGGGTATTTTTCATATTGACTTCTAGTTGGTTAATAATCGTGTATTGCATCAGTGAGTCAAGAAGCCTTTGTAACCCTACCCTTGTGAGGCTAAACAAGGCCAGGTCATCGGCATATAAAAGATTACATAATGCCGTGCCTCCTACTTTGGGCGGGTGACTGTTTACTTTGTCTAGGGTACTTGACAAGTCTGCTATGAAAAGATTGAAGAGAAGGGGGGCCAGCACGCATCCCTGCTAGACGCCTCTTGAGGTCATGATTTTTCGCGAGAGATGCGTGCCGGACCCTAACTTCACTCGGACCCAAGTACTGGAGTGCAGTTGGATAATAGGGTTCAGGATTTTATCTGGAATTCCCCACTGCCTCAGTTTTTCCCAGAATGCCGCCCTGGGAACCCTGTCAAATGCAGCTTTGAAGTCGACAAAGCAGCAAAATGCTGTCCTGGATGTTGAAAGGGCTTTGTCGATGATGGTAGAGACTGCTAATAAATTTGTCATGGTTCCTGAGTTGGCAACAAACCCTGTTTGATTCAGTGGTATCAGGTTATGGTCCTTTACCCATTGCCCAAGGTCCTCCAGGATAAGCCCAGCGTAATGTTTCGCCTCTATGTCCAAAATGGCAATTAATCTGTAGTTGTTAGGGGCAGCGCGAGATCCAGATTTATAAATGGGGTGGATAATTGCACACCGCCATGAGTCCGGAATTGTTGCTGTCCTCAGAGTGTAGTTGAAAAGGTTTGATAGCACCATGGACCAGAAAGGAATGTCCGAATTAAACAACCTCTGTGGGAGGCCGTTCTGGCCTGGTGCTCCATCTTGTCTCCCTTTTGTCACTGCTTTGGTGACTCTTTCTTCGGTTAATAAATATTCCGCCGCAGACCCTTGTGTTAGATCGAAGGGAGTACTCAATGATACGCCAGTGCCATATGCACTGGCTGATCCAATAAGATCTAAGTGTTCTTGTACCTGGAAGTGGTCCATTAGGTATGTTGCCCATTCCGCTTCCTGAATGTTTGCTGAGCCAGAGTTTGTCAGGTTCAAATTGGTGCGGTTAACGAGAGCCCAGAATTTCCTGGAGTTTGTTTTCTTGCTCTCCCACACCAGTTCAACCCAATATTGGGTTTCCTGTGCCTTTTTCTCTTGGATAATTGCCCTCTTGAATGCTTTTTGAGCTTGATGGTATATAATAAGATAGGCGCTCTTCCCCGAGGATTTTGAAAGTGTCCTTAGAGCGTTGTTTCTCGTTCTCTTTAAAGACTTTGTGTCAGTGGAAACTGCGGAACCGGCTGATAGAGTGCGGCTTGAACCCTGCACTGTCGCTGGAGAGCAGCTGATCAGGTGAGAGCAAAACAGCGACCATTTCACTGTCGGGGAGACGTCTTGATCGAATCTGCCTTTGATAAAGTCCTTACTTACGTTAAGATATTCTGGCAGTTAATCTCACTCCATTTGAGACGCTTTAAATTTTCGGAATATATTCCCTTGTAGGTTACGGGCACCGTTTTATGGGATTCTGTCTTTGTGTTAAGAGAGATAACCTGCGGCCTGTGGTCACTTTCAGACCGTGGATGGATGCATAAACTGTCCAGATTGAATGATAGTTCTGAATTACAGATGGTGAAATCTAGGTAAGAGTTTTTGCTTCCATTTGACCAGGTCCAGTTTGGGGGAGAGTCACTGGTTGACCTGCCATTCATTACCAAGTAGCCTGCATTGTAGAATCTCATCACGGAGAGCTCACCCAGTTTATTGAGGGCTTGATTCTGAGGTTTAGTTT
This sequence comes from Lissotriton vulgaris, assembly GCF_964263255.1. Lineage (NCBI taxonomy): Eukaryota > Metazoa > Chordata > Amphibia > Caudata > Salamandridae > Lissotriton > Lissotriton vulgaris. Next base: position 1,005,137 of record NW_028243049.1, on the reverse strand, counting down.
GAGTCATGGCCTCAATGATGTTTGTCAGGGAGGGCCCTTCCATGTCTGCTGCTTTCCCCTGGAATAAATTGGTATTGAAGTCCCCCGTGACGATGCAGTCCGAATTGGGGTGTTCTGTGGCAATGTCGTTCATGATTTCATGAAGGTGGTCTTTTTTGGTACGGGTGCTGGGGTTAATATACACATTTATGAGGAAGAGTGAACGCTGCTTCCTCCATGGATTAATTTTGTCCCCAAGTAACTAGTCTTCTTTGAGTAAAAGTGGTTGAATAAACCTTTTAAGTTATTAGAGATATATGTAGGCAGACCGCCTTTAGAGTGACCGTAGGGGCTGTCCCTAAGTGCTGGCTTCCAAAATTCAATATAGCCTGCAATAGGGCGACCCTCTGTGGCCCAGGTTTCCTGTAGGGCAATTGCTGCATGTTTGCATAAGAAGGCCAGGGTGTCATCATTGGAGGTTTTTTGGTGGAGCCCGCTGATGTTCCATGAGCACAGTGAGAAGAACAACCGCCCATGCCTGTTGTCTGTTTTTAACTGTAGTTCTGCTGCTGGGTTTGGTTTTCTGGGGGGTTTATGTTTTTCTGCCTGCATCTCAGCCACGAACGGTCAATTTGAGTTTTTGGAGGACAGGATAGCTGGCAGCCACCCCCAACCTTGACTTGGATCTACGTTGTCACCATCTTTTTCGAAGGATTTGATTTGGACTTCTGGTCCTGACGCGTTTTTTAGAACGGAGTAAGGTCTCACGTGAACTATTGATTTAGTAGTGGCCGATTGTCTGGGTGAAGTCGATCTGGTTAGCAGGGAGATTGGATACCCTGGTGTGAAATATGGGTACACTCTGATTCCCCAGTTTCGCAAGATGGACTTATGTTCCAAAAAACCTCCTACCCAGCTGGCCGATTTAAAAGTCGCCACAGTGACCTCTGATGGTTGGTTACCTCTGGGGGGGAGGAATTCGATGGAATCTATGCTATCCGTGGACAGCCCTGCGAGCCCCGGGATGCCTTCCACGAGTTTTATCCGGTTCGATCTGTAAAGAATGTCGTGGCGATCCTTGGATTCATATTCAGGAGCCAATAGCATCTGATGGCGCGATGGATCGTTTTTGCTCCTGTCCGGTGCACTTAGAAGCAGGTTGTCAAGTTTGTCGGGTAACATGACTGGTTTGGTTTCGTGTGTCTGTTGTGTCAATCTTTGAGGGGCCGTCTTCAACGGTGGGCTGTGGCTGGTCAAGGTTGTTGTATTGTTACAAATGGTTTTAGAGTAGTTTGATCTTAACGTTACATTGTCCTTTCCGGATGGGATTGGAGCCATCGGTAATTCAGGTTTTCCTGGTACCGTTTTGGGCCCAGATGCACTTGTCTTATCTGGGCTCATCCTTATGTTTTCTGTGGATGCACTGGGCTCGTCCATTTCTAGGTCCGTAGCTGGCTTGCTTTGGTCTTGGTAACTCCTTGCTGGTTGTTGGGTGGGTATTCCTAGGAATTCTCCGTTGTGATTTGTCGTGGGCGATAGTGCACTGGTTTTGGTGAGGGATTTTTTATTTTCTGCTTTTGCAAAAAGGGGGAAGAGTTTCTGGTGGACCACATTGGTGCTTGCCCTGAGTTTATTTCTAGTTTTACGCTGGCGTTCACGCTCTCTCTTACTGCATAATGGGGGAGCGCTGGGGAAACTTCCACTGTTGGAGTGGTCTGGGGCACTGGGCTGTCTTTTGACCCGGACACAAGTTGGTCTTGGCTGATTGTGGGCCCGGTTGAAGTCAATGGTGGACCGTTGTCGTCTGTCAACTTTGGTTGTAATTGACCACAGTGGCCCTGCCCGTTCGGCTCAGTTCGGCTCAGTTGGGCCAGTGGTTATTCCTGCTCTTGGCGCCGCCCCTTCGTTCATATTTGCGCTCTGCTTGACAAGGTCTTGGGTAAGGTGTTGCTGTTCTTGCTGTGGGGGGAGGAAAGTATAGTGAGGACGTTTCCTCCCCTCATCAACTTGACTTCCCTTATGATGGTGGTCAAGCATTCTGGAAGCAGAGAGAGAGAGTCTATGATTGGGGAACAGCAGCAAACTGATTGGGCAAGCTTCGTGGAGGCTTGCGCCCTTAAGATTAAATTGTTAAATTTGTCTAGTTTGCTGTCGATCCCAGACGTGAATAATGCCAAGGTGTTTCAACCTGCACATCCAATTTTACCGAGTGGTAATTTAGTGCATTTACAGTTTGTTGGAGGGTCTGGAGGAGTTGCGGCCAGGCACTAGTTGCTGTATGATCTTCGGTGTTGGACTTTTCGTTTGAAATGTGCCTGGGTGAATTTTGAGTGGTCTTGAAAAAGAGAGACAAATCTGAGTTGAGCTTATCATTCGAGTCGGGCGGTTCTAGCTGATTTTGCATGAGTCCTTTGTTAATCCAGGTGGCGAAAATATCATGTGCAAGGGGCTCAAGGCTGATGATTCAGTTGGAGTGGTTGTTGTTTGTGAAGCTGAGGGCGGCTGGCTGCTGTTGAGAGGCACAAGGTTGACTTGCCCGTGGATTTGCGCCGTCGTTGTTTGCCGAGGCAAAACCACTGAGGGCTCCATTGGAGTCGCCAAGCAAGTTTCGGGAGACTGTTTTAGAACTGAGCAGGCCTTTGTTGTACACAAGGTGCCCTCCAACTGGGTTTGCGATAAGTGAGATGATCCTTTGTCCTCTGCTGGGGACACGGGAAACTTGCCCGATGGGGAATGGGTGTATTGAAATTTTTTGCTATTTGCAATAGAAGTTTCATCGTTTCGCCGCTTCCTCTGCAGATTATTGTGGGTAGATCCAAAGATGTAAACTTCGGATGATTCTGTTGCCTTTTTGGTTTTGAATGTCCAATGTTGTGGTGAGGCCAATTGGATCAACCCTGATTGAGCCGGGGTTATGGATGTAATTACCTCCGGAGATTGAGGGCGTGGTTGTGACAGTGCAACAGTCTTTGTTGGTGTTTTTCTGAAATAGTCCCGCAGGCTTATGGATTTTTGAGATTTTGGTCTATAGTTGACCTGGTTTAACGCCTCGGCAACATCATATTGGTTGGTTTCCTTCGCTTTGATGGCGTTGTGTACTTCCTTACTTTTCCGGACCTCATGTTCCGAGGTATAGTTGAGCTCTTCTGAGTACTCCCAGAACCAAGGTTCGGCTAGGCTAAGCCGGGCTTGTGGTGGCTCGCAGTAGCTTTTTATTGCAGCGTGGTTTTGAAGTTTGGCCACCGTGCGTTGTAACTGTGCGACTATATAGCATGCAGGGTGAATAAATCCCTTTTCGTGAAGCCCACGGAGTCAGTGCCTTTTTTCTGATCTGGACGAGTGAAGGTTTGGATTATATATATATGTATATATATATATATATATATATATATATATATATCAAGTGGCACCCCCCTGCTCGCCTAATCCAACCTACCCTAGGCCCCCCCGACCCCCCCAACCTTGACCCCACCAGCTATCACCACCTCGCCCCTCCGACTCAAACCAAGGGCCTAGGGACAACTAGGGTTTTCGTGCGATACAGGCGCAATGTGGTCACAGAGCGCTAAGTGCAAGCACGTCGGAGGGGGGGGCTGGGGTGGAGCCAGCAGGGCCTGGCCGAGATGGTCGAGACCTAGGCAGGCTCTGGGATAAGGAGCAAGGGGAGCAGCCCCAAAACTAGTGAGTTCTATCGGCAGGCCAGGTGACGGGCGAAGGGGCAGGGGATGGCTGAGGGCTAAGAGCACAGGAGTGGAGCCACCCGCCAAGAGCCCTAAGGGAGCACTGGGGGCTGCGAGGAGTAATCTGAGCTGAGAAAGGTTGGGAGAGAGGTCTAAGTGCGAGGGGCTCCGTGCTCCATGCAACTTGCGTGGTTCGGGGGGGGGGGGGGGCAGGAGAAAAAGCCGCCCGGGAGCACCTACACACCAGAGCCCGTCAGCGATGGGAATGGCGATAATTTGCCTCCCAGACAGCCCCTGTACCCCTGTACCTCGCACCCCTCACGTGTGCTGGTTACGCACTGCTGCCTTACCGCGATTCGACCGATCTCCACCCTCCGATCTCAGAAACTGCAAAACGTGCAGCTGCTCAATGACCTCGCAGTGCCCGGCTCCCTGCTCCCGGCTTTTTCGGCTCTCGAACGCCGCAGCTCACACACGCCGCGCACTCACTGCCTGCAGCCTCTCCACCCACCTGCGTCGCCACGCCTTGCCTGACGAGCAACAGTAATCACGCTAATGGGACGCGGCCAATCAGCACAGCACTCCGCTTCCTGGATACCTCCGGTAGGGGCTTACTACATCCTATTCAATGCAACTTGTAAATAGGGCTACACAGGGTATTTCCATTTCTCCCCCTAACTGTACGAAAAACACTCATCCAGGCTCTGGTGATATGACGCTTGAATTACTGTAAAGCTCTCCTGATTTCAGCAAGTGAGTCCTCCCTAAGTAGACTTCAGGCAGTCCAAAACAGCGCACTCGCCTGGTCTCAAACTCCCTTGCCAGAACAGCTTCTCTCTGTCTATTACAATGTTTGCACTGACTTCCAATACGCAAGCTGGTCAGTTTTAAGATATGCTGCATTGTGCACAAAGCACTAAACGGTAAAGGTCCTGGCTATCAAGCAGAAAAGCACATCAGCCATCTAGATCTCTACGCTCATGAGCCAAATCCTTGCTCCTTGTCCAGCGTTTCAAAAAGTCCCGCTTAGGTGGGAAAGCATTTTTCCACTTGGCCCTCTATTATTGGAATCAGCTCCCTATTCATCTCCGGAAATGCCCAAAATACCTTCTATTTAGAAAGCTCCTTAAAATCGAGCTCTTTTGGGGGTGATTCGGTCACTTTATAAGCCAATAAATATAAATAAATAAATATGAGAACACACAGGGCTGAGTATATCGGTTTTGCTTGCTGGTCGCTGCTTGCAGCGGCGTAACGAAACTTGAGGGGGTCCCCATGCAAGGTACACACAGTACACCACTCTGGACTCAACCAGGAGCTCTCATGCTAGGGTACTGTGCTGAGGGGAACCCCTGGAGCTCAGGCCCGCCCACACCAAAGGGTCTGGGGGAATTTGTTACCCCTGCTACTTCTTCTTGTATCATCCAATACTGTGCTATTGGTCTGTTCCCGGGCGCTGCTTGAAGATATCACCCTATTAGCTGCTTAATGACTGTCTTTATAAGGTTCATGCAGAAAAAGATTACACACAAAATTACACTCTATGATCTCTTCAAAATGTGTGCTCTGAAGATACGTTTTGATGTTGCAAATACTCCAAACACTGTCCCCCTCATACTCTTCATACTTTAGAAAGACAACCCACAGTGTACTAGTGCTCATTGTTTTAGCGTATGCATTTCAACACAGCTGAGCACATTTAACTTTCTGACAAAATCAATGTGTTGTCTTATATAGTGACCGAGCACATTTAATTGCCACTGAGTAGAAGCTTATAACTGTTGCTCGCTAGTAGTTCTCAGTTGACTTCCCTAGGTGAAAATGAACAATGTTTGGATCTTGGAACATGTTGTGAATGAATCACGTTGTAACAAGATGTATTACATCATGAGTATTCGAATGTAAAACATGTGTATGGGATACAGTGTAGCATAAAATCCTGCCTATATCTCTTCGAAGTCTGGAGTGAATGCAGTTGAAACCATAAGGTGTTATTAAAATGTTACAGATCACAATGACCAGTCACACTCAATTAAATGCTGTGGCTCTGTCAGTATTGTGGCAAATATCTTAATCTAGCTAGCGTCTTCATCTAAGTCTTAACGAAAGGTGAATACACTTAGATGGACCATCGTCTACACCACACTCTATTGATAGGAAGCCTGTGGTGAAGCATCCAGTACTTTGACTATTAAAAATTAAATTAGGATAACCGTCTATATAACATCGGTGTATCAGGCGAGGCATTGAGGTGGTTTGACTCCTTCCAGACCAATAGATCTTTTCAGATCTTTGATGGGGAAACAGTGTCAGCCAGCAAACCACTAAGTTGTGGAGTGCCGCAGGGCTCCTCCTTGAGCCCTGCGTTGTTCAACGTATACATGAAACCACTGGCTGGGGTCGTCGAACCCCACGGTATCAAAATCATATCGTATGCCGACGATACCCAGCTAGTGGTCTCGCTGGCACAAGAGAGCAACAGGCAAACTCCGGAGATAAAACTGAGCTCATGCTCCTGGGACCAACCTCACCAGTGCCTTTCACTTCCTTATGGCCCCCCTGTCTAGGTCCCCCTCCCACCCCTAAGGAAAGTGTAAAGAGCCTAGGAGTTTGGCTGGACAAAAATCTCTCTTTCTCCACCCAGGCCACCAAGTTGTCCGCCACATGTTTTGGCTTACTCAGAATTCTGAGGAAAGTCCTCCCGCTTCTACCTTTAGAAGCCAAACAGGTGGCAGTGCAAGGCCTGATCCAGTCCCGTCTAGATTCGAACAACGCCCTATATGTGGGGGCCCCTGAGATGACTCTTCGGAAGTTGCAGGTGGTACAGAACTGCGCAGCCCGCACCCTGCTACAGATCCCACGCACCCAGTCAGCTAGACCCGGACTAAAAAGTTTACACTGGTTACCAGTAAGGCAGAGAGTGGCATTTAAGGCGCTCTGTATCGCCCATCGGGCCTTCTGGAAGACAGGCCCAGCAATCAATGACAAGCTAGTCATTCCGTATCACCCAAACACAAACCTTCGCTCCACGGAGGCTTTCCTGGCAGTGGTACCCAGAGTAAGGAGAACTAGGGCCGGAGGCAGGATGTTCTCCCTGAACACCTCGAAACTGTGGAATGCTCTTCCTCTACAACTCCGGTCCAACTCGAACCTGCTCTCATTCCGCAAACAGCTGAAAACCCTACTGTTTGCCAAACCCATTGAGTTCTAAACTCTTCTGCACCGCCCATCTCTGTCTACTTACCCAGCGCTTGGACGCCCTTGGGCAGCAATCGCGCTTAACAAATCCATATACAATACAATACAATACAATAAGTAGACCTCCTTTACCAAAATATCAAATGTTACAATGTGGTAACATAGTCTTTATTGTGTTAAATGCCTGGCCTGAGAACCCCGATCTCTCTCTGATGGGTCTATCGAGTCTAATTTACCATGATTTTGCATTTCAGACAGCCATCCTATGGATGTTTTGGCTAGGCAGTGTTCTCTTGGAATTCTGTTCTCAATTTCCAGCTGTACAAAACATTTTTAACAGCAGTGGATTATCCTGCCTTTCCCGGAGCAACCAAATCTCTGTGTAGCTTGATGTCTTAAAGACTAGGAAGCTTGAACATCGGCTCTCTGAGTGATTGATTCTCAAATCCATCTTTACTTTAGGAAACGTCATTGTCCTGTATCCTCTGCTACTCTTTCCAGATGGGTTACGTGGTCCATGAAACAATCTGGAATTGATTGAACCTGTTTCATGCGGTCATTCCTGTAGGGGAGATTGGCCTGCGGGGGACGGTGCTCAAATGGTTCTCTTCCTTCCTGGCCGGCCGCCGGCAAACGATCTGGACATCATCTGACACCGCTGTAATGCCACCTTTGGGAGTCGGGGTCCCTCAGGGCTCTATTTTGAGCCCGACCCTCTTTAATATCTATATGACCCCTTTGGCGGCGGTGGCGGAGTCTTTTGGTGCCCGGATCGTGTCGTATGCCGACGACACTCAGCTCCTCTTCTCATGTGAGAGGGGGGCTGACTTTGACGGGGAGAGTATCCAGAATTGCCTTGGGGCTGTGTTCGCATGGTTCCAACTGCACAGCCTCAAGTGCAATTCCGATAAATCGGAGGTTCTCTTCTTCGGGTGCGATTCGGAGCCCAGCTGGCAGGCCTGGTGGCCCATCGACATGTTCCCTCCGTCCGGCTCTTCTCCCATGGCTAAAAACCTGGGGGTTAAGATGGACAAGGGGCTGACGATGAAAGCCCAGATTCTGGGGGTAACCGGCACTTGTTTTGGCCTGCTAAAAATGTTGCGGAAGTTTCTGCCTCTCTTGTCCGAGGATCACAAGAGGCTGACGGTGCAGGCCCTGATAGGCTCCAGGTTGGATTATGCCAACAGTCTGTACCTGGGCCTGCCAGAGTACTTGCTGCAGAGGCTTCAAGTGGCACAGAACGCGGCGGCCAGGGCCATCTTTGGCCTAAGTAGACGCACCAGCGCCTCTGGGTTGTTGGTGAAGCTACACTGGCTACCCATCCGCAAACGGATTGCCTTTAAGGCGCTGACCCTGGCCTATAAGGCTCTACATGCGGTGGGAGCCAAACATCTTCGAAAGAGACTCACTTTCTACCACCCTACTCGCGCGTTGAGGTCGGAATCTTTACTTCTTGCGGCTGTTCCGCGTGTGAAGAGGGCTCGCCTAGGTGGCCGCTCCTTCAGTCTTTTGGCCCCACAGATGTGGAATTCCTTACCGCTCCCTTTGCGGGGGGCGACTAGTCTTCTTGAATTTAGGAAAGGCCTCAAAACCTGGCTGTTCTCTCAATAGGTTTGCCTGTAGCCCTGTTTCTTTTGTGGACTTTTGAATTGTTTTTATCTGTGTTGTGTTATTCTGAAACCAGTTTCACCTTACCTAAAGCGCCGGGATTCTCTTTTTGAGTAACCGTTGCGCTATACAAAATAATAAATAACATAACATAACATAAATAACAGGGGTGCCATGGCTTCCTAAACATGTGCAATACCAGAACATTCTTCTTTTTTTTCTGTGTATATGTTTTTTACTCCTCAACAAGCAGTCAGCGTTCCAAACTATTTTGAATAGAATAGTACAATATGGTAGTTTTTCCTCATTCATGTTCCTCATCTCATCAACTCTTTCAAATACTTCAGAAACCAAGCTGGTAACACCATACAGTTTAAAGCAAGGGAGTGTTCCTTTAGATCTGGCCTAACAGTGCAGTTCTCTCAACCCTCTTTTATTTTGTATTTTTGTTTATTGAAATGCTTGCAACAAGTATACATTCATTTTTCATTCATTCAAATAACTTTATTTCAAATCCACAAAGGAGTCATAAAAGTATACACTGATATAAAATACATACACTGTCATAAAAATCCACAATACATATTTACCTATTTAGGTTTACAATACTTTAAAGTAACCTCAAATATTTTCCCACTCCGAGGTTGAGACAGTATCAGAGGAGTTCATATATAGTCATAGGAGTTCATGTTTAGTCTTTTGTTACATGTCCAGATGTTTCCCATATATATATAAAAGAACATAATACATTTTATGAGTCCTGCCATATGGGATATGGTATCGGAAGAGGAGGAAAACACGGGATTTTGGGGTAGAAATCGTGTAAGTTCCATGTGGATATTGGGCCATCTCTTACTTGAGGCGGCCAGGTTTTCAAGTAAGGGACAATATTTCTGTCTCTAAATCTCACAAGCACCAAGTCCCCAGCAACATCTTTGGGAAGGGAACCCAACCAGGCCACCCTTCTAACACTCCTTATTGCTCCATATAAATTACAAGGCAGTGGCCTATTTTTTGACAGCCAAAATTTTGTTTTATTAGCTAAGTCGTGTTGACTCTCAATTTTTCCAAGTGGGAGGGCAGGTACACCCGCAAGGATGCACACGTACTGGGCCGCTTCCGGTGGTAAGTGAATAGAATTAGCTTTATTGTGGGCTACTCTCAGTGCGGTCAACTGGGGAAGAGAAACTTTAGCGGGGTATTTAGGTGTTTTTTGCCCTGCTACACTAGGGGCAGTGGGTAGAGTTTGACGCCTTTTATCCTGCACAAGTGGTTTAGGGCCCAGGTGAGTAGGAGGTGACTTAGGGCGATTAGGTGTGTCACTACGTTTGCCAGCCAACGGGTTTGACTTGATGGCTTTCTCTAATCTAGTGAGCCTATCCCCTAACATGGTCATTTTATCTAACAACGGAGCTATCATAGAGCTAACCAATTTCTCGATAAGGGGTAATATGTGCAAGAGGGGAGGAGATGATATGGCCTCTGGATACTCAAAAATCGGTGGAATCATTAATGGTTTAACAGTGGAAGGGCTTGGGCACGTTTTCTGGGATTTGGAATTGTTTCCACCTCGATCATCCCCGTTATACTTCCTTTTCAGAGATGGAAACTGGGGGGGTTCACTACTTTTAGTGTTCGGGTGCAGGTTTGGATAGAAGATATGGGGGAATCTAGGGGTGTAGCCTTGTCTGGAAGGGGGCTATCGTTTTTGGGCGGAGGGGGAGTTTCCAATGCAGCATATTTGGATTTACATAAAAAATTTAAGTCGTCGAGCAGGGAGGACATTTGGCCAATACCTGCAACGCCGATTGAATGGTCCCCCTTGGAGGTCATGGTAATAAAGGGATATAAAAAGACGATAAAATAGAAAGTCCACCAATATGGAGACAGATAGTTTATAGGGGGTCTTTACCTTCTTTATAGTTGGCCTACCGAGCGACAGCCAAAGGGGGTGGCCCGTCCCGTCCTTATCCGGCCTTTGAGGGCCCGCCCTTTGCCCGGGCTTCGCCCCGGGCTGTGTCCCGCGGCGTCCCGCGGCGCGGGATTATGAGTGAGATTTAAGGACTGCAGGCGGGGGGGGGGGCGGGAACGCCGAGGGAAGAGGCAGCAGCTGGGGGGCAGAGAGCCTGCTGGTCCTCGCAGTCCCTCGGCGTCTGCAGCACTCCAGGTCCTTGCCCCTAAGCCTGCCCCACACAGAGTCACGAGCGCTAACAAAGCGCTGGAAATCCCTCGTCGTCCTTCCCTGGGACCACAACACCGTGAGCGGCCCCCGCAGAGCAGGGGCCGCAATAAGTTTTTATGATGTCCAGGCGGGGGGCGGGAACGCCGAGGGAAGAGGCAGCAGCTGGGGGGCAGAGAGCCTGCTGGTCCTCGCAGTCCCTCCGCGTCTGCAGCACTCCAGGTCCTTGCCCCTAAGCACGCCCCACACAGAGTCACGAGCGCTAACAAAGCGCTGGAAATCCCTCGTCGTCCTTCCCTGGGACCACAAGACCGTGAGCGGCCCCCGTAGAGCAGGGGCCACAATAAGTTTTTATGATGTCCAGGCGGGGGGGCGGGAACGCCGAGGGAAGAGGCAGCAGCTGGGGGGCAGAGAGCCTGCTGGTCCTCGCAGTCCCTCGGCGTCTGCAGCACTCCAGGTCCTTGCCCTAAGCACGCCCCTCACAGAGTCACGAGCGCTAACAAAGCGCTGGAAATCCCTCGTCGTCCTTCCCTGGGACCACAACACCGTGAGTGGCTCCCGCGGAGCCGGGGCCGCGATACGTTTTTATGATGTCCAGGCGGGGGGGCAGGAATGCCGAGGGAAGAGGCAGCAGCTGGGGGGCAGATAGCCTGCTGATCCTCGCAGTCCCTCTGCGTCTGCAGCACTCCAGGCCCTTGCCCCTAAGCACTACCCACACAGAGTCATGAGCGCTAACAAAGCGCTGGAAATCCCTCGTCGTCCTTCCCTGGGACCACAACACCGTGAGCGACACCCCAAGGCTGGGGTGCAGCAATATCATCCTCACATGTGTCAATACAAACCAATTTTAGTTTTTAACAGACAAAATTAAAAAAATAACTGAGCCCCCCCCCCCCCCACCTCTCCCGGCACTGAAATAGTTTTGCATCATACAATTGTCGGATCCAAAAGCCATGTGAACACACTTGAGTGATAGCACATAAAAGGTAGTTCCAAGTACAATAAGTCCTGGCCAGACACATGAGGGAAGAGATCATGTAAATACGTAAGGCACGTTACACGTCAGGGTGGCTCAAAAAGTACAGAGTCAGTGGAGCCCAAAAGTCTTTGGGTCGTGAGGCCTCAAGCAGCTCTTCCACGTACGCCTCCAGTTGTTCCCTCCAATATATTAAGTCTCGGATCCATTTCTTCACAGTACGCATGGATTTTACACCCCAGCATTGCGCCACAGCATGATTATCCACAGGGTCGAGACAGCGACTACCAGCCTGTTGAAGGGCTTAAGATAGTTCATGCTACCCAGCAGGCATGTTTCCGGTACACACCGCAGGCTCTCCATCACAACATCTGAAAGCACACTCGCAACCTTGACCCAGAACGCAGCTATCCCATTGCACTGCCACGCCAGGTGTAAAAAGTCGGCGTCGGCCTGCCCGCACCTTACACAATATGCTGTGTCCCGCAGGCCGAATCTGCGTAGTTGCAATGGAGTATAATATAACTGGTGCAAACATTTTAAATGAATGATGTGTAAATTATAGTTCGCCGTGTGGCGCCCATTCAACTTGCAGCTAAATTTCCAGTGATCTATCGGTAACTCATACCCCAGCGTAGTGTTCCACTTAAGATATGAAGGGTGGTCCCCTGGCTCCCTCTCCCGCTGTGACGCATCATATAGCCTAGTGATACGACCCTTGCTTTCTTTCCCAGGAAAAGCATCGCCTGCAGTGCTCACACTGTTTGTGGTTGAGTGGGACAGTTAGGGTACACGGCCCTGACAGCCTGCCGCACTCTCACATAGGGGAATCCCAGCATCAACCTGGAATCCCGACCCGCCTGTACATCTTGGAGTGAGCGGAACGGACCCCGTTCATATAGGTCACCCATTTGCATAACACCAACAGTCTCCAACGTGCGTAGAGCAGGTTGCTCCTGAGCTGCCGAAATGTCCGGCTGTGCAGCAATAGGGAGCTTTGGGGCATATAGCTAATCTAGCTTTGCCCTCTTGGTAAGCGTCAGCCAGGCCCAAGCAGTGCACGGTACCAGATAAATCTCTGTCCTCAGGACGTTGTTCTCTCCAGAGAGTGTTGCCGCCACTAGCGCCATTGGGAGTGCCACGTCAGACACAATTGCTGTATAAGGCAAGAACCGCAGCGGAAAGAACCAATAATGGGCAAACTCCGCCTGCACGCAAATATAATAAAAGCGCATATCGGATGCCTCAAATCCTCCCCGGTCAAATGGCTGCACCAGAACATTCCAACTACATCGTAGCTTCTTACCCCCCCCCCCCCCCCATATAAATGACAGTAGGGCCCATTACAGCGTCTTGAACAAAGAGATATTCAGCCGAATGGGGATATTCACTAACAAATATAACAATTTGGGTAATGTAGACATTTTTGTAACTGCAATACGAGCAGCAAGCGACAGCGGCAGCCGAGTACACTGCTCTGCCCTATCTGTGATCTGTGTTACAACACGTGCATAGTTCATGGAGATTAGCTGGTCAGGATCCCTATGGAGCCATATCCCTAAGTATTTCACCGGGTCCAAGTCAGAGGGAAGTTCAGCTCAACCTCACACGTGCCAGCTGTCTGCTGGAACACCGTCGACTTTGCCCAGTTAATCCCTAACCCAGAGTAGCCCTCGAATTTAACGTACTCGTGGTTTAATTCCGGCAGGTAAGTCGCTGGCTCGCGAACATAAAGTAGCATGTTGTCAGCATAGCGAGACAACAAGGGGTCACTGCCGGAAACGCAAAGCATCTAAGGCATGCAACTGGCGCAATTTGCAAGCCAAGGGCGCTAACGCGAAAAGCATCGGCTACAGGGGGCAAACCTGCCGCATGCCACTACCGATCGGGAAGGCCGAAGACACCCAGCCTTTGACATGCACTCTGGCCACGGGCGCAGTATACAGCACCCTAATCCATTGAAGGAAGAACGGTGGAAGGTCCATCCTTGTTAAAACAGTGAACATATAGTCCCACTGAAAGGAATCAAATGCTTTCACTGCATCCAGCAGCACCACCACCGCTTAGAAGTCAGGGTCAAAGTAATGTACGGTAGCGAAAACCGTGCGCAAATTGTGTATAACAGAATATTCTGAGAACAGCTAATCCGTTTCGGCTTCCACTTTCAAAACTTTGCATTGCCAACCAATTGTGCACGTGTCTTCTGTTATTAAGCAGCTTTCAAATAGCATGATGGCAGGCTCCAGTCTGGCAAGAAAATCCAGATTTTCCTAGTTTTAAAAATGTCAATTCATCCAAACAATAACTTTGCTCCCACACAAGGCGACACACGTCTGCTACCAGCTCCATGATATCTGCCTTTCAAGGTCTGACAGTGAATGAGAAAAAAAAATATGTAATCTGATTTGACATTTTGGTACTCTAGTTTTACATATTTTCATCATGCTGGTTTATCCCATTTATGTCTCAGGATGATTGAAAGCCCGCCAATGTAGAGTAAACGTCAGTTGTTAACACTATATATACCTCATGAATTGACCATAGAATTAGAGAGTTCTTCGCCCCAGGTTACCTCAAGAGCTCCTGCCAGACAGCTGCAGCATCCATTCATATCCTGAGAGCCAATCCAGAGCGGAGCGGAGCTAAGCTCAGCTGATGTTTGTTTTCTTTCCAACTTAAGTCTCGTAGTGCACAGGTATGCAGTGCGCCGAATCCCAAGATACTCTAGAGGCACGTTAGCTACTCCAAACTCTTGTAGTGTAGCACATAGAAGTAGTCTTACAGTTGCTAAGCTCATACGAACATTCCATTCTTGTTACAAATGCTCATATTATTTTTGCTGCTAGTAACATACATTAGAGCTGTACTACTTACATTCTATGTGGTTATTATTACTCATGTACTAAGCAACTAGGTGGTTGAAATAAATACTTTCAAACATATTTAGGGCATCATTAGGATGGCAGGAGGACTTTGTCCGCCTGCCATCCTGATGGAAAATGGGACCACCCACCATATGTGCGGGGTATCGTGACGATTTTAGTATCAGTGGACCGCAAATGACTAGTGCGGCATGTACGAGTGTTTTCGTCATAATCGATCAATGGAAACATTGTGTATTCATGGATTTCGTTCGAACCTTCGGGTTCCATTTTGTATGCGGCAGCCATTTTGTGGTTGCCCTCACATAGGCTGATGACTATGGCCGAACGAGTTCTTGGGACACGTACACCTTTAGCTGACTTCTGTGTGACCTGAGCAAGCTGACTCCATTGCCTGAGGCTAAACTTGTTAGGCCAGTTCCTTGTTCGGCAGCTGGTCAAGATAGAGATCAAAGAGCAGGACATTGCTGAGTTTATGGTACACGCACACACCCTTCTATCTTGCTTCTCATCTGTTTCTGTTCCCTCTTTTATGGTCCTTTTATTATGGGTTTCGTCCGGCCTGTCCGAGCAGGAATGTTGGATTTAGCCTTGTCATTTCTGGTGGGCTGGACAACTGAAAGTGGGCTTGCCGTCATGTGATATGTTTGAAATGGCATTATGTGATTGGCCAGTTTGTATGTAATTGATGCTAGCCAGGAATGTGATTTTTAGCATTAACGACGATGTCTCGCTCTATGAAGGTGTGCAGTCTCTAGCGAACCACCCGTGTTGTGCTTCGTAGATCTCTGTTCCTGGTTGCAGCCAATAAATTTGATCTGTGACGTCACCAAGAAGTATCCCGTGTCTCTGTTTGCCAAGACAGGGGAATCCGAAGACATCGGACGTTTCCCCTGGCGCCGCTGGGTTCTAAAACCCAATTCTTCAGTTGGCGCCCAACGTGGGGCGACTTCAGCGGTACCGGTCTAAGCCTGAAGATCGTGAGGAGCTTTGTGTGAAAATTCTGGAGGAAGGCCTACCACTTCATCGACCCCTGTATGTCGTTGTGGTCCGAAAGTCTTTGATGCGAGGTTCCCCGCTTTCCGACGGCTACGAAGGACTGCTGCCCTGACTGTCGCCCTGTCTTAATAATAATAAAGACATTTGTAAAGCGCATGGAAAAAAGTACGCCATCTCGGTGTGTTCCCGCGCTGAAAGAGAGGCGAAAACTCATTAAGGGGGAGAGGACAGTACGAGGCATGGGGCATTAAGTCGGCTATAAGGAGAACAGATGAGGTTTAAGTTGCCATCGGAAAATGGTTTCTGAAGGCTCCAGGCGGAGGTGGATGGGAAGTTTATTCCATGCTGTGGCAGCCGCCACTCTTAAGGACCGACCTCCCATTTTTTCTCTCCTGTAGTGGTGGGTCATAAGCGTGCCCTTACCGCTAGATCTAAGTGATCTGCGTGGTTTATACCAGGTAACCAGACCTGTCAGATATCTGGGGGCTTTATGCCAGATGATCTGATGACATATTAGGAGTGCTTTGTACTCTATTCTTTTTTTCACTGGGAGCCAGTGGAGGGCATCCAGGGTGGCTTTAGAGTTGGCTCTTCGTGGGAGTCTAAGCACTAGGCGGGCTGCAGCATTTTGCAATATCTGGAGTCGTCCAATGCTTTTACTAGAAGCTCCCAGGAAAAGGACATTCCCATAATCGAGGCGTGACGTTATCAGTGCCTGGGTCATAGTACGCCGGGCCTCCAAAGGAAGGAGATCTAGGGTTTTGTTGAGAGTCTTTAGGACTCCAAAGCACTTGCCTACTAGACGGTTGATCACCACCAACCACCAAGACTTCTGTCTTGGATCCGTTCAGTTTAAGGCAGTGCGTATCCATCCAAGTGGCCAGTGCTTGCATACAGGCTCTGAAGTTATTGGTTTCAGCAGGCGGCGTTTGGGTGAGGGTGAGTAAGAGTTTTGTATCGTCGGCGTAGGATACAATCTCTACGCCGAACGATTGAACTAACTCAGCCAGGGGGGCCATATATAAGTTAAAAAGGGTAGTACTTAAGGCAGAGCCCTGTGGCACCCCCTGTTCCAATACCCACTCTTCAGACTGAAATGAGCCACGTTGAACTTGAAAGCTTCTGCCTGTCAGAAACTATTTAAGCCAACCGAGTGCTCTATCAGTCACACCTCCTCTGTTCAGACACTGTAGCAAGGTGATATGTGCTACAGTGTCGAACACTGCGCTAAGGTCTAGCATGACTAGTGCCATGGTTAGGCCTGCGTCGGCTCCTTGACGTAGAGTTTCGGTGGCTCTTAATAGGGCCGTCTCAGTAGAGAAGCCTCTTCGGAAACCCGATTGTGAGGGGTGTAGGAGATTATTCTTCCCCGCAAATGCCATCAATTGCACATTTGCAATTTTCTCTGCAATTTTAGCGGTATAGGGTAGCAGAGAAATAGGTCGTAGGTTCTCCAGGACATCATGGCTAACATTGGGTTTTTTCCTAATAGGTAGTACAATTGCCTTTTTCCAGTTTCTTGGCAGGGTCTGGGAGTCAAAGGAGGTTGCAAGGACATGGCGGATATATGGTTCTAAAGTAGCTATACTTGCGCCCAGAACCCTTGGAGGAGCGGGCTCACGAGGAGAGCCCGATTTTATGGTAGTACAGATGGTTGCAAGTTCTTTACTGGGTGGTACGGTAAAGCATTCTAACCTCTGTTTTGAATTTACCAACTCTAGTTCCTTCAGTTCAGTGAAGGTTTCTCCAGCCGCAGGATGTGTGGAGAAAGAGCTGTATATTTTCTTAACCTTGTTGGCAAAATATTCTGCCACCTTGTTACATTCCATGACG
Source organism: Lissotriton vulgaris (assembly GCF_964263255.1). Taxonomy (NCBI): domain Eukaryota; kingdom Metazoa; phylum Chordata; class Amphibia; order Caudata; family Salamandridae; genus Lissotriton; species Lissotriton vulgaris. Next base: position 987,803 of record NW_028243049.1, on the reverse strand, counting down.
GAATCAGCTTCCGGAGAATTGGAGAGTGAGATGACTGAGATTTCTTTATAGATTTTGAAGAGTTCTCTAGATGAGCAGTCTGCCTCGCTAATTCTGTTTCCATAGAAGGTTGCTTTAGCAGCTCTGACCTGTTTTTGATAGCTTCTCTGGGCTGTTCTGTATTGAAGTTTAGTGCAATCATTCTTATCCTTGCGCCAAAGTCTTTCTAGCTTTTTGCACTCTGATCTGACCGACTGCAGATCTATATTGTACCATGGTGCCGATCTCTTAGCTCTGTTTCCTTTTTTGGCCGTGGATAGAGGGGCTACCTTATTCAGGGCGCCAAGGATTCGGGTATCTAAGTTTAGATTTGCACTTTCACTATCTGTGCCTCCCGGCATCCCACCTAAGCTTAGCATCTCGTTAAAAATGGGTTGGGAAAATGTTTTCCATTTGCGATGAGGGTAGCTATTATTGCCACTCAGAAGGGGGGCAGACTTGTATGCCGTGTTAATTTCAAAAGGGACTAGAAAATGGTCTGTCCAGGGGAGTGGATTAGGAGTATTCGTGGTTATGCCCTCCCAGTTGGCGAACACCGGGTCCAATAAATGACCATGAATATGTGTGGGTGTTAGGTTTTTTAGAATCAGATTCGTATTACGTAATTCCTGCTTCATGTCGGTGACTTCCTTTAGCTGGATATCATCAAAGTGAATATTTAGATCGCCCAGGAGGAGGACCTTCCTATGTCTCAGCGCTAAATGGGCAAGATGTTCTTGTAAACTCAGTCTAAAATTTCCCAGGGTCCCAGGAGGCCTATAAAGGAGGACACCCGAGATATGGTCCTGAGGGCCAAGTTTCAGTGCAAATTTGCCGGCCTCGCAGTTTTCTATACCAAGAGGTTCAAGGGAGCAAACCAGGGGGGCCTTGCTGATCATCGCGATGCCACCTTCTCGGCCTGACGGTCGATCCACCCTGGCTATACTAAAGTCTGGTGGAAGGGATTTGATGATCTCAGGGTCGGAATCAGCCCCTAGCCATGTCTCCGTCAGAAAGAGTATATCGAGATCCTCTTCTAGGAGCATGTTCCAAATTTGCAAGGCGTGTCTCGGGAGAGAACGACAGTTTAACAGACCTCCTCTGAGGCTCTTGGTCCGTTCTTTGTTGCCTATCTGTGTACACATTTGAAATGGGCATTGTCGGCATTTGATAGAGGAAATGACCTCCATTTTGTGCCTGCAGCATTCATTTATTGTCGGGCATAGGTTCCATAGGGCCTGTTTGTTGTAGGTTATGGGGTCATTGGGAGAACGGACAGGGGTTATGGCCCTGGACCGCGCCCGGCCGCGGACGGGCGCAGACGGGCTTGCCTTAGGCGCGCCTTTGGCGCGCAATCGTCGCGCCCGCTGCGCGATCGATAAATGCACATAATTTATGTTGCTCTGGGCAGGGGATAGAGGGGGCGTGGACTAAAAAGGGGCATGGCCTCCGCTCGTGGCGGGAGGGCGCGAGGGGGAGTATGCGACCAGCGTGCAGCATCAGCGCTGGCTCCGCTGCGTGCACTGACTGTGTCTGGGAGGTAAGTTTTAAAGACAACAAGCAGTCTGTTATCTGGAGCACAAGGAAAAATAGTGACAACAACAAGTTTTTTTTTTTTTAATATATTTTTATTTCAAACCTTAAAATAAAAAGCACACATTTTCAAAAAGAAAAGAAAATAATACAAATGTTTTCCCTCTTACATTTGTTCATATCACAGTAGTAAAAGCAAATCCTAAATCAAAAACACAATTAGCTCAAGAGAGAGAAGCAAAATCATCCACATATCGTATTGCAATATAATGAAAGCAAATTCGTAAATCAACAACAAAACCTATCAGCCTATTCCTGTTCTCCACTTCTCCAAAGGTCTCCAAATTTTGATGCCTCGGGCTCTCCCCATCCTACCTTTCCTTGCATATATATGTTTCTCCAAATTGTGTATAGCAATAAGATTTGATAACCATATTTGCATGGATGGGGAACTCTTATCTAGCCATACTCTAGCTAACGTTAATCTAAAAACAGCAGCAACCATGAACAAAAACATTGCGTCGCCCGGATCCATTTGGGCGTTTCCCGCGTCGACTTCCAACATAATAAGACTTACTGTAAGAGTTGTTTTTACCCTTAGTGAATTGACTAAAAAATGCTCTGTATCCTTAATTAATGTATATAACTGGGGACATGTCGCAAACATGTGAACAATGTCTGCCTCAGTGGAATTACATCTGGGGCAAGTAATACCCTCGGACCCCCCCCCCATTTTGCAATCCTGGCTGGAGTGTGATACAGCGAAAATAGGGTTTAATAATGCTGGGATTGCAGGGGGGCAGAGCAGAGCTTGGACCGACCTAGTTCCAGGGATTCGTCAAACGATTCAGGAGTAGCCTCTATTCTCTCCCCCCATTTCTCCCTATGCTTATCCAGGTCGTCTGGTCTATTTTTTGCCAAAGCAGCATATATTGACCTAATGAAGTATTCCTCCCCAGTAATTATCCCTTCCATCAATTCATTAGGTTGAAACCCCATCGGCCCCCCTTGTTTGTTTCTTAAAAAACTCCTAATCTGAAGATATTTAAAAAAGCCCCTTCTATTTATTTTATATACATTTACCAAATCCTGAAATTGTACAATCACCTCTGAATTTATTAAATCCCCGATTTGATGTATCCCTTTGTCTTCCCAATCCGCCATTACAGAGTCAGCAAAAATTTCTTCTGGGAAGGATTTATTTTTATAGACTTTGGTGTATCTATTGAATCTTCCCATGCCTGCCTTTTTCAAGAAGGAGCTCCAAATTTTAAGTGCCGCCCTGAGAGTCTTATATGTCTGTCTTCTAAGATGGCCTAAATCCGTAAAATACAAGAAGCAATTTTCTGCATTTTGCCCTAATACCACTGTGTAAGCTTCGATTGACATATTGATAGTCTTTGATAACTCCCCGCCTCCTCCTATTAATCTCTGCATATACTGAAGAGCAGCAGCCAAATAATACAATCTAAAATCTGGTGCACCCCAACCCCCTCTATCCCTTGGCAAAGTGATGAATTTATAAGCCCTACGCGTTTTTCCTTGGGCCCAAATAAATCTGTTAGCTACACTCTCCAATATATTGAACCATTTGTTCTTAAAAGTTAAGGGTATTGACCTAAATAAATACAAAAATTTCGGCAAGACCATCATTTTCATCACATTCGTGCATCCAACCAAAGAAAGGTGCAAGTTATTTATCCTTTCCAGGTCACTTTTTACCTTTGCTATCAGTGGCTCCATATTGCGCTCTACTATCTCCTCTAAGTTTGCAGAGATATCGATCCCTAAATATATAGCACTGTTGACCACCCTGTCATCCAGACTAGTTGCAAACCTATTCATGATTATCTGGGTTTTTGTTTTATTCAGGCTGTATCCTGAAACCAGCCCGAAGCCATGCGCCTCTGCTTCTACTCCCACCATAGCTATATACGGATTCGGAGTCAGTATAGCCACGTCGTCAGCGTAGGCGAGAGTTTTCACAGTGCAGCCGTTTAATGACATAGAGCGAATTTCGGGATTTCCCTCTAATTTGCGGAGTAGCGGCTCTATGTAGAGGGCAAAGAGCAATGGGGATGACGGACAGCCCTGGCGCGTCCCTCTTTGTATATGCACTAGATCTGAGTGTCCTCCATTTACTCTAATTTTTGCAACCGGATCTCTATATAAAGCCTGTATGGCCTGTATGTATCCTGGCCCGATACCACACCACTTCATAACTTCCCATAGATATTCCCAGGCGACCCTATCAAAAGCCTTCTCGGCATCTAAGAAGAGTGCTGAAATAGGGTCGCCTGTGACCTCTGCCGCATCAATCATAGTAATCGCTGTCCTAATATGCTGTGTAGTACCCTTCCCGGGTATAAAGCCATGCTGCGAAGGGCTCACCAAATGTTCAATGCAGCCTGCTAGTCTCTTTGCCAACATCTTCGAGTATACCTTAACATCTGAATTCATCAGGGTGATTGGCCTGTAGGATCCAGGGAGGTTTAAGGGCTTCGCTTTTTTAGCAATGACAATTATATCGGCCCCTCCCCATGAATCCGAAGCCTGCCCCCCTTGTTGTACATATAGCATAACCTCAAACATATAAATCAACAGGCAATCACGAAACACTTTATAAAACTCGACCGGAATTTGATCAGGCCCAGGTGCCTTTCCTGATGGTAAACTGCTTAATGCATCAATGAATTCCTCCAGGCCTAGGGTAGCTTCTAACATTTCTCCTTCTTCCTTTGAGATAGATGGCGAGACTATATCTTCAAGATAGTTGCAAATTTCCACTATTCCCCCTGTATCTTCCCGTGTATACAGTTTCTCGTAGAATATTCTAAAAACATCTCTTATCCTATCCAGATCTGAAACCGTAACCCCCAGTGGATCCAATATCTCTTTTATCTCTGCGGCTGCCCTCTGCTGTCTAACTTTAACCGCAAGGATATGTCCAACTTTCTCGCTACATTCATAAGCCTCCTGTTTTTTAGCCAAATATTTTTCAGCAAGCTTTCTGGAGAAGCTTTCAACAGCTTCTGCCTTTAATGCTACCAAATTTAGTAATATGTGTTCCAAGCTGGATTTGGATTCTACTGCAGCAGCTAATTTTCCTTCCTCAATGTTCAGTTTTTGCCGGATAGCTTCAATCTTTAACCTCTCTTTCTTGCGTCTTGTCAATACATAGCACAGTGTTTCTCCTCTAACCCCCGCTTTAAAACAATCCCAAGTTTGTCCTATGGAGGCAGTGCCATGATTGATCTCCCAAAAGAACCTAATCCACTCCTCCATATGCTTCCTATATTCGGCATCTTGAAGTAGACTCCTCTCAAAGGTCCATGTTGACCTCTTACTCTGTATTTGCGGAATCTTCACTGTTAATACTAATGGACTATGATCGGAAATAATCCTTGGGTGCTTTTCAATCTGTGTCTCCGAAGCCAGAGACCTTGAGACTAAAAAGTAGTCAAGTCTTACCAACACCTGATGTGGTGCCGAAAAAAAAGTACTACTATCTAACAGTGGATGTTGCATCGCCCAGGGATCTACCAAAAGATTATTGTTGACCATGTTAACAATAGCCCTATACACCTTTCTCTTTCTACCACTGTACACCGCTCCTGTGTTCATAAATGTACTTGTAGGGTCATGCAGGTTAAAATCACCACAGCATATTACTGGTTCAGGCCACTGTGCTAATTCTGCATCTATAAATTGCCATATCTCCGGATCATCCTCCGTCGATCCGTATATGGTTACTAAAGTTAACTTGAGACCTTTAAAACATAGTTCCGCCATGGCCCATCTCCCCCATTGATCTTCTTTCTTTCTTTTAACTATCACATCCCTTCTTCTCCCCAGAATTGCAACTCCTCTTGTCCTAGATCCTTGCCTGCTAGCAGCAAGTACATCAAACCCCATTTGATTCAATAAGTATATCTGCTTTTCTTCTATATGCGTTTCCTGTAAGCATACTAAGTCCACTTGTAAAGTTCTAATGTAAGCTGCTACATTCGCCCTTTTCCTTGGATCATTCAACCTGCATACATTTATAGAGGCTAACTTACATGACATTGTATATTATTAAAAAAAACATTTCTTTGTATCCCAACCATTTCTTTAGCCATCTTTTCCCTCTTTCCAATCTTTCTCCTCCCTTCACTGCTCAACAATATAGACGACAAACTATATATGCAATCAATGTGTGCTAAAAAACAAAATGAAACAATACACTTTTTAGTCTCCCACCCCCTACCCTCCCCCTTCCCTCCCCTTCTCTCCCTACCCCCCTCCCTACAGGCAAATAGGTCAGCAATGACCTATGTGTGGTTGCTTCCTGGTTGCGTTAGTCGCACCCCTCTCCCACCTTCTTAATTGTCCCCCCTTACTAACGGATAAATCTCTCCTAAAAAAATAAAAATAAACCCATAATCTTCATTGTGAAAATCTTCAGCCATCTTAACGGAACATAAACTCTTATTTCTTCTCCTTTCCCAGCTCTTGGATAAACTCCTGCGCTTTCACTTCCGACATAAACATCCTGACTCTACCCTTGGTGATCACTTTCAGTCTAGCTGGAAATAGCAAGTATGCCTCTGATCCTATGGCCTGAAACTGCGGGATCATTTTCCTGAGCCTCCACCTCCTCTCAACTGTCACGTGACAAAAGTCTGGTCTCGAAAAAAAGGTAACACCCTCCACTGTTCTTTTACTGTCGGGTCTGGCTTTCTGGATAATTTCTTCTCGGAGGAGAAAGTTTCCAACATACACTAATATTGCTCTGGGGAATGGCTCCTTAGAGCCTCCTTCGGCTCCATATGACTTACGCTGGATAAAAGGGAACCTATGCGCCCTCTGAATCTCTGCCTCCCACTGCCACTGGGACTCAGGAAAAGCACCCTTTAGTAGTTTGACCACGAACCCCCTAGGGTCCTGCCCTTCAAGCCCTTCTGCCACCCCCAAAATGCGAACATTATTGCGTCTTTGACGATTTTCGAAATCCTCCATCTTCCAAAGAAAATCGTCTGTCTTCCTTTCCTGTTGTGTCTTAAATTCGCTAAAGCTGCGTACGTCATCCTCCATCTTGCCTGTTCTTTCCTCCACCTCAGCAACTCTCCCAGCCAGACCTTCATATAGTTTGTTTGTCTTTCGGAGCGTCGTTTGAATCTTCTTGAAGTCTTGTCTTGTTTTACGACTTGTAGATCTCGCTTCAGTTTGTATTTGTTTCAACATGTTGAATACCATTCCAAGTGCACCATCTTGCCTTGGGCCCGTTTCTTGCTCTTCCTGATATGTCTGAGATGTTGCCGAGTAGTCCCAGTCCAGTTTCCTCTCGGCGCCTCTTGTGGGCGATCTTTCGTGCCTGGAGCGCCTTATCTGTTTCCTTTTTTGTGTTGAATCTTTGCCTATATCAGTTCCTGAGGAGGTAGAGTCCGACCATGAATCTTCTTCATCTTCATCCTCCTCCTTCTCCGCCTCCTCTTCCTCCTCTTCATCTGTTGTCACCCTCTCCTGCTGTACAAAATCGGAATCCTCATTTACTGAGAAGAAATGCTCCCCCTCCAGTGAGCATACATCTTCCTTCTACCTGAGATGTCCGGTTTCTGGATTTTCTGCCACCAAATTTACTGAGCTTCCCCATGTGGGGTTGGGGGAGTTAGCCAGTAATTCTGCTTCCACCTGCATGATTGCTTGTAACATATCCGCATTTTCATGCCCCCATGGCGCCCCCTTACCCCTTTCCTTGTCAACGGCAATCCCTTCTTCGACCCCCCTCCTCTGCAGAGTCTCCTTCACTCTGTTCTTTTCAGCACCTTTCAGAGCCCTCTGTCCCGCATTCTCCTCTGCCTTCTCCCCCTCACTCCTGTCAGCGTTCAGTTCGCCCTGCTCGAGGCTCACAGAGACAGAGAGCGGTTGCTTAGCAACAGCCGACTCGGCGTCTGTCACGTCTCCAGTTCCCGTTGTTGCTGCTGCCGCTGCGTCCTCGAGGACGCCCTGCTGACCGACTCCAAGGTTTGATTCTGCATTACCGGGGGCACCAGCTGCCAAGCCCGCCGACTCATTCCCGTCTCTGGATTTCATCTTGTCCGCCTTCGCAGACCTTAGTGGCATTTTTGTGCGCAGCGAACCGCTTATCTCCTTGATTCCAACTGCCGATATGCTTATCGCTTGCCTCAGCAGACTACCTGTGAGCGCTCTCAATGTCTTTGTTAGTCTGCTGAATTCCGCCACCACTCTGCTTCTGAACTTACTAGTATTCGGCTGTACAACACACTTCCCAGTTCCGAGTCCGACTTTCGTGCAGGCAAAGTCAACAGCTGTTAGACCTGGCACCTTGGCGTGAGTCTCCCTTCCACTTTTTGCTGATGTGCCTCCGATGTTTTGCTGGTTTTCCGATACTCCGGGCACTGCGCCACGGCTGATCCGTGCCGCAGTGCAAGTGCTCCCTACTGTAAACTGTACATATGATTGGTATCCCTGATTGGTACATTGGATTTACTGTTAGTCCCCAGTAAAGCGCACGAGAGAGTGCCGGGGCGTGTAGATGCCGATACTGCTGGTGGGCTTGCAGCGCTGGTTGCGCCACCCACCCGAGCAGCCGTAAACTTGTGTCTGGGAACTGCGACCGCAGAACCCGCGTGCGGTCTCGTACTGTCACGCTAGCTGGGCAAGTGTCCCCACTTGCCAGCCCCGACCCTTCCCTTGACTACATATTAGACACCCCTATGGTAGGCCTGCGGGCAGGGTGCATTGTAGGTGCGAGGTAGGACAAGCCCTGATGTGCGTGGCATGTCCTGGTAGTGACCTACAACGAAGACCGTATTTCACTACTGAAGGCTACCTGCTCCATTAGGCCAGACTGAGCTGCGAGGATTATTATACCCTATAATCCCCGCAGGCTCAAGGAGCATGGTAGTGAGTCATGTTTAGTATGCCTGGACTCAGGACGATGAGATATTTCTTGTAGTCAAGTTTATTTTATTATCCTGGGTTTGCAAATGCTACTTTTAGAAAGTCAGCATTTGCTTGCCTAACCATTTCAGTTGCCTCTGCCAGTATGTGTATCCGACTGTCTGGGATGTGTGAGTGACAGGGCTGGAGGGATGACAGGTGGTGAATGCGCAGATTACACCTTAGTGGGAGGTAGGAGTGCCTCTTGACTCGAACTGTCACTGTGCTCGGCCACCACAATGCTGGCTCCACCCTCCTGGGGAGCGGTGGATGACTCTGCCGGCACCTGGCCCAGGAAGGGCGAAGCCCCCATCAACAAGGTACTCTGGCCACTCCTGTCCGGACAATGCTGGCTCCACCTCCTGTGGGGCGTCTGATGCGCCTGCCCCTCACACTGAAAGCAGAAGCCGGAGTACACCCGCCTGGGTACTCCAGAACTGAGAGTGGCTATGCAAAGGCCCCCCTGGCCTGCGAGAACAAAAGATTTGGCCTATAAAAGATGGAGCCCTGCTCCTTGAAAGTTAGATCCAGTTTGGGCCACAGAACGACTCTGCCCTACGAGAAGGACCGCGAGAAGACAAAGAAGGGTGCTGACTCTTGCTTGTGTCTGGTGCCTTGCTGCTGAAGGAGAGGAAGACAAAACGACGAAACGACTTTTTGTGCTACTTGTGCCAAACTCTGCCAAGAGATCTCCAAGGGCTTGGAACTGAACTTGCCCCCTGACCAGCGTCCCAGGACCAGTGGACGTTAAACCCCCCTTGGGAGAAAGCGACTGCGGGTGCTGACCACCGCCGCAGTACCGACAAAGAGGAAGCTCCTCTAAGGCATCCACTCCCTCCCGACCACCGTGACCGGGGCCCAAAGCTATAGCGGAAGCACCGTGAGGACCAGCCGCCGCTGGCCCGAACATCGTGACCGCACCTGCGCTGGGAGCCCGAGAGCAAAGTGAAGGAGGACCCGTCCGGGCCGAGCTATCGAGGCGACTGCATAGCGAGCCGTCCCTCACCTGCAAGGACAGACTATTGCCCTACGAGAATCCACAAGGTCGGTAGCCTGCCCGACAGCCCAGCTGTGAGCCCACAGCTGCACCGGCATTTGGCTGGGGACGTCCTGCACTTGGGGACCATACTGCCACTTGTCACCGCCACAGCCGCCGACTACAAGGTCGGAGCAGACGACGAGAAGAGGACCGTGCCACCACAGAGCACCGCTGCCCCGGACGACCAGTGACCTGCTCGGCCGAAGAGCCGCAACGATCAGCGACACCGGGAAGGCAACGCGACGTGGGACAGATCCCCTGGAAGCCGCTGGCTCCACAAAGAACTTTGTTGAACACCGGCCTACGGGCCTCACAAGAACTACGATAAGAACTGTGGTAATTTAAAGCTGATATCCTGCAACCGTATCCGTAAAAGTTATTGACTGTATTCACAAGCCTGCGTAAAGTTTATATAAAGAAATATATTTTTACAAGAATACAGTCTGGTCTCGTTGTGTGGTGGGTTGGTTGTAAGGGTGTACTGTTGCAAGTGTTTAACCCTATGTGCCCCAAAGATTAGCCTAAGACTGCTTAAGCCACACTACCTAGAGGGTAAGCAGAGGTTGTCTGGAAGGTAACCCTCAGCCCTGACGAGGAAGAGAGAGTCCCTGCTTGTCGCTAGTGCTCGCACTGCGCCAACTAGAGTCTCCCCCTTCCTACATTGGACGCAGCGGTGAGGATTTTCGAATTTACACTTGCGATAGTTATACCTAAGCTTCTGACCGCTACACAAGGATTACGGTACAGTTACTAAAACCACAGACTTTGTTTTTTGAAAGAAGATTCCGAGCACCGAAACCATGCCGGGCACCAAGAGCCTGGATGGAGCGGAGTCCACGACCTCCGAGGTTTTGGAGATAGAATGGGACGCCGCAAAGCTAGACAAGTACTCAAAGCTGGAGCTGAAGTTTTTTTGTAGGAAACTAAAGGTTCCGCACGCTGGTTGCAAAAACAAACCGGAGTTCTACAAGGCCCTGAAAGCCTGGGTGGAATCAAGAAAGACCCCGGAAGAGCAAGACGACCTCGCCGAGCAGAATGCAACGGAGGAGCAGAATGCACTTGGGGATCTGATCGATCTCGAGCGACAAGACAGCGAGCACAGCTTGGGTAAAGGCCTGTCGCCAGAGGAGCTGGCGGACAGGAAGGAAACCCGGAATCATGAAAGAAAGTTGGCAGAATTAAAAATCCAGCTGGAGCTTGAAACGAAAAGAATGGCGCTGGAAGAGCGAAAGCACCAGATGGATTATGAGGTGAAAATGAGGGAGATAAGTCTCAAGGAAAGAGGCTTGGATCGTCCTCCCTCTGGTGGCAGCACATCGCCAGTGCAGGTAGAGTCAAGAGTGCATATCCCGAAGGACGTAGTCAAGGAGTTCTTTAAGGGGGATGACATAGGACAATGGTTTAGGGCATATGAGGTAGCCATGTCCTCCCACCGGGTCCCTGAGAAGGATTGGGGAGCAGGGTTGTGGGGAAGGTTCCTTAGCGAAGGGAGAGATACCTTGCTAGATTTGCCCGTCGAGAATCAGAGGTCCTATACCCACATGAAAGAAGCTTTGTTGAGCAGGTACGGGCTTACCCCTGAAATGTATAGACAGAAGTTTAGGGGGTGTACTAAGCGGCCTGGGAATACGTATGTGGAATATGTGACTTACTTTTGCAGAGCACTGGATGGTTGGGTAAAAGGTAACAAAGTGAATGATTTTCAAGGTCTCTTTGATTTAATTGCATGGGAGCACTTGTCTGATCACTGTTTTCCTGAGTTACGCCAACATCTGATCGATAGCAAGCTGTCCAACCCGCGGAAGCTTGCTGAGGAGGCGGACCGCTGGCTTAGCACCAGGGTCCACAAGGGTCCCGTGGGAGATTCCGCCAAGAGTGGGCAGGGTCCCCAGCAGAAGAGTGGGGGGGACAAAGGGGGAAAACAGAAAGGGTTCCAAAAAGGCCCCCAAAGTAGTTCCCAAGGGAATCCGCAGCAGGGTTCTCAGCCTCCCCCACCCCCGAAGCAGAATGGGGCCCCGACAGGTAAACCTGTTCCAAAGGGGCCCTTCAATTGTTTCAAATGTGGCGAGCCTGGGCACATATCCAGTGACCCCAAGTGTCGCCTATTTGGAAAACCCGCACCCACCGGTGCTCCGCCCCGACAAGTGACTAGCGTTCACCTGGGAGAAGAAATGATGGCCCCGGGGGTGGAGATCCCGTTCACATGACCCTGGTCTCGTTAGGAGACAGCGAGATGATCCCTACGAACTACCTGCCCTCTAACACTAAAAAATATGGGCAGGTGGTGATCATCAATGGTAAGGAAGCCGAGGCTCTTAGAGACACAGGAGCCAGTGTGACTGCGGTGAGGCAGCACCTGGTGTCTCAAGAGCAGGTTGTACCCCATGCCTACTGTAGGGTTATCAATGCTGATAATTCCGAGAGCCAGTGTCCGATGGCTCAAGTTCCCTTTGAGTGGGGGGGGGTCTCTGGTACTCTGCAGGTCTGTGTGAGGAAAACCATGCCTGTTGACTGTTTGCTAGGGAACGACTTGGAGCACTCCCCTTGGGAAAAGGTGGAGAAAACGACTCACCTGCGGATGGTGGGTCTGCCTGACTGGGCGTGCGTGACCACACGGTCGATGGCAGCCAGTAAGGGTGATCGAGAGGTCCTGGGGCCTGATGGAGAGGCCCAGGAACCGGTCTTAGGGAGAAGGCGCAGGGGGCGCGGGAAACCGGCCCCTGAAGTTCCTACGGTCCAGGAGGAGGCAGACCTTGAGGGGGATGCCCTGGAGCCTACAGGGGAACAGATCGCTGAACTGGGGGACCTGCCTGAGCTGACCCATTGGCAGCAAGAAGGAGGACCCTCCAGGGAGGAATTCTGCAGGGAGCAGAAAGAATGCCCTTCTCTCGTGGGTATGCGGCAGCAGGCTGCAGACCAGGCCAATGGTGTTCAGGCCAAAACACATTACGTGTACTGGGAGAACGACCTCCTGTATTCGGAGCCTAAGGCTGCTGAACCTGGGTCAGCCCGTGTGCTGGTGGTACCCCAGAAGTTCAGAGCCTTCCTACTGGGTTTGGCTCATGATGTGCCTTTAGCAGGACATCTAGGGATGGACAAGACCTATGACAGGCTTGTCACCCACTTTTACTGGCCCCAGATGCATAAAAGTTCTGACACTTATTGCAGAACCTGTCCGACTTGCCAGGCAAGTGGGAAGACGGGAGGGAAGAACAAGGCTCCCCTCCAACCCTTCCCTGTAGTCGGTACGCCATTCCAGCGAGTGGGTATTGACATCGTCGGGCCTCTGGACCCCAAGACGGCCATGGGCAACAGGTTCATCCTGGTCTTGGTGGACCATGCCACCCGGTACCCTGAAGCCATACCTCTGAGGACAGTGACGGCTCCCGTGGTGGGGCGTGCACTGATGGGAATTTTCTCACGAGTAGGATTCCCTCTAGAGGTAGTGAGCGACAGGGGGACCAATTTCATATCGAAATATATGAAATCCCTTTGGCAGGAGTGTGGCGTAACGTACAAGTTCACCACGCCCTACCACCCCCAAGGTAACGGGTTGGTTGAAAGATTCAACCGAACCCTCAAAGGCATGATCATGGGCCTGGAAGGTCCGATGAGGCGTAAGTGGGACGTCCTCTTACCATGCCTACTATTTGCATATCGCGAGGTGCCACAGAAGTCCCTAGGGTTCAGTCCCTTTGAACTGCTGTACGGTCACCCCGTGAGAGGACCGCTGAGTTTGGTAAAAGAAGGCTGGGAGCAATCTCCCAGGAAACCTCCCCAGAGTGTATATAGCTACATGCTGGCCTTCAGAAACCAGACCAGGCGCTTCAGACAACTTGCCGAGGCAAATCTGGAAGCGAGCCAGGAAGAGATGAAGCGGTGGTACGATCAGAATGCCACTCTGGTCGAGCTTCAGCCTGGACAAGAGGTGTATGTCTTAGCCCCGGTGGAGCCCTGTGCCCTTCAAGATAAGTGGACAGGACCATTCGAGGTTGTGGAACGGAAGAGCCCCGTGACATACTTGGTGGACATGAAGACGGCCAGGAACCCTTTGCGGGTCCTACATGTCAACCGCCTCAAGCCCCACTTGCGAAGGTCCGAAGTGGGCATGTTGTTGGCAACCGATGACGGAATGGAGGAGGAGTCAGAGCCTCTACCGGACCTCTTGGTGGCCTGTGAGAAGGATGGGTCAGTGGATGGAGTTAACCTCTCACCCTCCCTGACCGCCGAACAACAGGAGGATTGCCGCCAGTTGCTGGGGCAGTTTCCAGACCTGTTTTCCCTGGTTCCGAGTGTCACAGATTGGTGCGTCCATGATGTGGACACAGGAGACAGCTTGCCGGTGAAGCATAAGGCTTACCGGGTGACTGACAGGGTGCGGGCCTGCATCAAGGAGGAGGTCTCCAAGATGCTTGCCCTCGGGGTGGTTGAGTCTTCCAGCAGTCCTTGGTCCAGCCCCGTGGTCTTGGTTCCGAAGGCTGCTGCGCCGGGAGCCACACCCGAACTCCGGTTCTGTGTGGACTACAGAGGACTCAATTCAGTCACGAAGACTGACGCGCACCCCATCCCCAGAGCCGACGAGCTCATTGATCGGCTAGGGGCTGCCCGGTTTCTCAGCACGTTTGATCTGACGTCTGGGTACTGGCAGATCGCCTTGACCGATGGGGCAAAGGAGAGGTCGGCATTCTCTACACCAGATGGGCACTTCCAGTTCCGGGTCATGCCATTTGGAATGAAGAATGCCCCTGCCACCTTTCAGAGATTGGTCAACCAGGTGTTGGCTGGACTGGACGAGTTCAGTGCCGCCTACCTGGATGACATCGCGGTGTTCAGCGGCACCTGGCCCGAACACCTGCGACACCTCTGGGAAGTGTTGATGGCTCTGCGCCGAGCAGGCCTCACAATCAAGGCAAGCAAGTGCCAGATTGGGCAGGGTTCCGTGGTGTACTTGGGACACCAAGTTGGGAGTGGCAAGGTAGCCCCCTTGCAGCCCAAAATCGAAACCATCCTGGCTTGGGAACCCCCCAAGACCCAGACTGCAGTGAGAGCCTTCCTGGGGCTCACTGGGTATTACAGGAGGTTTGTCAAGGGCTATGGCACGATCGTGACCCCCTTGACAGAGCTGACTTCGAAGAAGCAGCCCAGGAATGTGATTTGGACTGACACCTGTCAGAAAGCTTTCGACACCCTGAAGACTGCCATGTGCACGGCGCCCGTGCTCCTGGCCCCTGATTTCTCCAAAGAGTTCATTGTGCAAACAGACGCTTCAGAGCATGGTGTAGGGGCTGTTCTTTCACAGATGACTGAGGAGGGCTTTGACCAACCCGTAGCCTTCATAAGTCGGAGGTTACTTCCACGGGAAAGTAGGTGGAGTGCAATAGAGCGTGAAGCATTTGCTGTGGTCTGGGCGCTGAAGAAGCTAAGACCCTACTTGTTTGGGTCTCACTTCCGAGTTCAGACGGACCACAGGCCCCTCAGATGGTTGATGCAAATGAGGGGTGAGAACCCGAAACTGTTGAGGTGGTCCATTTCTCTACAGAGTATGGACTTTACGGTGGAACACCGCCCTGGCACCGATCACGCCAACGCTGACGGTCTGTCCAGATTTTTCCGCCTTAGTGATGTGGAACTCCCTGGGGAAGGGTAGTTCCCCCCACATTTCAGCTGGAGGGGACACGTGTTAGACCTGGCACCTTGGCGTGAGTCTCCCTTCCACTTTTTGCTGATGTGCCTCCGATGTTTTGCTGGTTTTCCGATACTCCGGGCACTGCGCCACGGCTGATCCGTGCCGCAGTGCAAGTGCTCCCTACTGTAAACTGTACATATGATTGGTATCCCTGATTGGTACATTGGATTTACTGTTAGTCCCCAGTAAAGCGCACGAGAGAGTGCCGGGGCGTGTAGATGCCGATACTGCTGGTGGGCTTGCAGCGCTGGTTGCGCCACCCACCCGAGCAGCCGTAAACTTGTGTCTGGGAACTGCGACCGCAGAACCCGCGTGCGGTCTCGTACTGTCACGCTAGCTGGGCAAGTGTCCCCACTTGCCAGCCCCGACCCTTCCCTTGACTACATATTAGACACCCCTATGGTAGGCCTGCGGGCAGGGTGCATTGTAGGTGCGAGGTAGGACAAGCCCTGATGTGCGTGGCATGTCCTGGTAGTGACCTACAACGAAGACCGTATTTCACTACTGAAGGCTACCTGCTCCATTAGGCCAGACTGAGCTGCGAGGATTATTATACCCTATAATCCCCGCAGGCTCAAGGAGCATGGTAGTGAGTCATGTTTAGTATGCCTGGACTCAGGACGATGAGATATTTCTTGTAGTCAAGTTTATTTTATTATCCTGGGTTTGCAAATGCTACTTTTAGAAAGTCAGCATTTGCTTGCCTAACCATTTCAGTTGCCTCTGCCAGTATGTGTATCCGACTGTCTGGGATGTGTGAGTGACAGGGCTGGAGGGATGACAGGTGGTGAATGCGCAGATTACACCTTAGTGGGAGGTAGGAGTGCCTCTTGACTCGAACTGTCACTGTGCTCGGCCACCACAATGCTGGCTCCACCCTCCTGGGGAGCGGTGGATGACTCTGCCGGCACCTGGCCCAGGAAGGGCGAAGCCCCCATCAACAAGGTACTCTGGCCACTCCTGTCCGGACAATGCTGGCTCCACCTCCTGTGGGGCGTCTGATGCGCCTGCCCCTCACACTGAAAGCAGAAGCCGGAGTACACCCGCCTGGGTACTCCAGAACTGAGAGTGGCTATGCAAAGGCCCCCCTGGCCTGCGAGAACAAAAGATTTGGCCTATAAAAGATGGAGCCCTGCTCCTTGAAAGTTAGATCCAGTTTGGGCCACAGAACGACTCTGCCCTACGAGAAGGACCGCGAGAAGACAAAGAAGGGTGCTGACTCTTGCTTGTGTCTGGTGCCTTGCTGCTGAAGGAGAGGAAGACAAAACGACGAAACGACTTTTTGTGCTACTTGTGCCAAACTCTGCCAAGAGATCTCCAAGGGCTTGGAACTGAACTTGCCCCCTGACCAGCGTCCCAGGACCAGTGGACGTTAAACCCCCCTTGGGAGAAAGCGACTGCGGGTGCTGACCACCGCCGCAGTACCGACAAAGAGGAAGCTCCTCTAAGGCATCCACTCCCTCCCGACCACCGTGACCGGGGCCCAAAGCTATAGCGGAAGCACCGTGAGGACCAGCCGCCGCTGGCCCGAACATCGTGACCGCACCTGCGCTGGGAGCCCGAGAGCAAAGTGAAGGAGGACCCGTCCGGGCCGAGCTATCGAGGCGACTGCATAGCGAGCCGTCCCTCACCTGCAAGGACAGACTATTGCCCTACGAGAATCCACAAGGTCGGTAGCCTGCCCGACAGCCCAGCTGTGAGCCCACAGCTGCACCGGCATTTGGCTGGGGACGTCCTGCACTTGGGGACCGTACTGCCACTTGTCACCGCCACAGCCGCCGACTACAAGGTCGGAGCAGACGACGAGAAGAGGACCGTGCCACCACAGAGCACCGCTGCCCCGGACGACCAGTGACCTGCTCGGCCGAAGAGCCGCAACGATCAGCGACACCGGGAAGGCAACGCGACGTGGGACAGATCCCCTGGAAGCCGCTGGCTCCACAAAGAACTTTGTTGAACACCGGCCTACGGGCCTCACAAGAACTACGATAAGAACTGTGGTAATTTAAAGCTGATATCCTGCAACCGTATCCGTAAAAGTTATTGACTGTATTCACAAGCCTGCGTAAAGTTTATATAAAGAAATATATTTTTACAAGAATACAGTCTGGTCTCGTTGTGTGGTGGGTTGGTTGTAAGGGTGTACTGTTGCAAGTGTTTAACCCTATGTGCCCCAAAGATTAGCCTAAGACTGCTTAAGCCACACTACCTAGAGGGTAAGCAGAGGTTGTCTGGAAGGTAACCCTCAGCCCTGACGAGGAAGAGAGAGTCCCTGCTTGTCGCTAGTGCTCGCACTGCGCCAACTAGAGTCTCCCCCTTCCTACAACAGCCATCCGGATGATCTAGCGCTATCATTATAACGCCCAGCTACTTCATTATTGCTGCGTCTAGATGGGAGAGAGGTTTTTGGTGCGACTGCTCACCACAACCCACCCGCGGCCATCTTGCCTCGTGTCAACAACAACAAGTTTTAAAAACACAAGTATTCTGTGAACAAAGTTTTAAAATATAGTGCCTCGCTCCCGGCTTTCCGCCTCAGGAGCTTACCTCTAGCTTTGCTAAGTGTTCAGCCAGCGACAGCTTTAAGCAGTGTAGGCTGGGGGCGTGGCCTAAAAAGGGGCGTGGCCTCCGCTCGTGGCGGGAGGGCGCGAGGGGGAGTATGCGACCAGCGTGCAGCGTCAGCGCTGGCTCCGCTGCGTGCACTGACTGTGTCTGGGAAGTAAGTTTTAACTCCATCAATGCTTATGGTTTTCCCCCCCTGCGCTGAAAATCTGGAATTCCCACTAATCATGACGAGCTCAGCTCGGCATCAGTGTACGAGAGGTGTACCTCATGACGAGCTGAGCTCGTCATGAGCGTCGAAGGTGTTAAAGACAACAAGCAGTCTGTTATCTGGAGCACAAGGAAAAATAGTGACAACAACAAGTTTAAAAACACAAGTATTCTGTGAACAAAGTTTTAAAATATAGTGCCTCGCTCCCGGCTTTCCGCCTCAGGAGCTTACCTCTAGCTTGGAGCCCTTTGATGTTTGTAGAGCGAGACAATAGACGGGTCTTCTGGCGACGTCATCGATACTTCAGTTAAGTATGAGTGGAGCGTCTCCCAGTCCTTAGTTTTGTTTTGGGTATCCCTTTGGGATCTTTGATTTGGTACTTGCAAGCTCCAAAGCCGAGGGACTCCTGTATTCAAAAGGCTATCGTGTTTGATAATCCCTTGAAGTTTGAAGCTAGACTAGTGAGCGAAGATGCCTGGTCTTAGCAGACTTGGAAAGATATTTTGTTGTGGTTGTAATAGGGATTTCCGATTGGAGGACTCGTGTCTGGTGCCTCCGATTGGAACTCCAACCTATGAGCTCTATTTAAAACATGGCGTGTGCCCCATTACGTATAATGAAGTATGGATTCGCTACACTAGGAAGGATGGTGTCCTGAAATGGCCCCAATATGGTAGTTATGACACGGAGATTTTAGATAATTTAGAAGTTAAACTTTTCAAGAAGAAAGCCCGGCAGGCAATGTTTGACTCTTTACGCCTATTGCGAAAGGAAGCCAAACAGAAAGAAATTAAATTAGTGAAAAGAAATAAAAGAGAGAAGGGTATTTCGATAATGCAAGTGGCTATACAGTTTAAAGATAACGAAGAAGAACAAGCAAGTGAGCAGTTGCAAAGGCAACGTAAAATGGCGATTGATAATTGTTATCCAGCTTTGCCTCCTCAGCAGGATGCAACAAAGGAACTTGAGAAAGATCCTTTGATGTCTCATCTGCTAAATTCGCCACCTCCTTATGTGCAGAGTGCTACAGCACCTCCGCAACCTTTAGTTGCGCAACCTCCAGTTGCTTTGCCTCCTGTTATTGCACAGCCGCCTGCTCCTCTTCAGTTGGCTCCTACCCCTTTGGCGCAGCCTTCTCAAGGGTCGCCAACTTTGCTATCAGCTCCGCCTCTAGCTCCTATGACTTTGTCTCCTGTATTGTCTACTCCTTCTAATACTACTTCTACGTATACTTTGTCTCATCCTGTTCTTCCCTCTGTCTTTCTGTCAACTTCTCCTTCTGTTCGACAGAGAATGACCGATACTGTTACTAGTCTCTTGTCTCCTTTCTTTGGGTCATCGAGTTTGACCCCTGTTTCAGAGTGTAAGCAATTGCGTAGTCAATTGCCTGGTACCGATGAGCGGACAGTACTGGATCATTTAGCGTGTAAATGGGTTTCTGATTCCTCGAGGTATGATTTAGAGTCCGTTATGGATGTCTTCCGTCAATGGAAAGAACCGAAGCAGAGATATGTTTTTGATAAGATGTGTACTTTTCTTCGTGAAGAATGGGAAGATTATGATTTGGGACAGACTCTGCCTGAGCTGTTCCGTGTACAGTCTGAGTTTGCGAAGGGAACTATAGTGGGTTTCGACTTTGAGAGAGCAGTTGCAACACTGCTTTCGTTTAGGAGCGGTTCTCCTTCTCAGCCGTTGTTTGAGCCTGATCCTTCTGTTAGGAGAAAGGCGAGACAGTACCCAATGAGAGAAGTTCCGCCAGTTTGGAGAGAAGGAGACGCAAACGCTAATCCGGTTATTTTGCCTCACTTTCAGCGTGTTTGGGTACATTATCCCCTGAAAGCGATCTGAAGTTTTGGCCCTTAAGCAGACTTTGCCTGATCCACGTAAAAATCCTGCAGGGTACTATAAGGAGTTATCACAGACTGCAGACTCATGTGT
The DNA here is from genome assembly GCF_964263255.1 of Lissotriton vulgaris. Taxonomy (NCBI): domain Eukaryota; kingdom Metazoa; phylum Chordata; class Amphibia; order Caudata; family Salamandridae; genus Lissotriton; species Lissotriton vulgaris. The sequence goes on along the minus strand of NW_028243049.1, from coordinate 967,871 downwards.
TATGAATTTAGCTGATATTACAGATATGTTGTTTGGAAATGTAGTTCCACGGCCTTTATGGGGACTGATTCGTAATACGGATCATGCGCAAGAGTTAGGTGATACATGGGTTAATCTTGGTGCTGCAGATGGCAGACAAGTTGGTGGTGCCAAACCTGAGCCTGTAATTGCAGAACTCCCTGGTAGGATTATTAATTATATGAAGACTTTAATGCCTGCCATGCGTGTTAACTGGGATAAATTGTCTGCATGTAAGCAGAAGAAAGACGAAAGTGTGTCTGACTTTTTCACTAGGTTTGAAGAGACGTTTATCGACCATAGTGGTCAGGACATGAGTAGAGAAGGTGGTCAACGGTTGTTCGTTGATAAGTTTGTGCATAATCTGCTTCCAGAGTTGTGCACTAAGTTGAAGGATTCTGAGAGTTCTTGGGCAGTTTCTTCGTCAGCGTAGATATTAGCTACTGCCCAGTACTACGAGAATAGAGATAAGGATGAGAAAGATAGAGCCGACAAGAAGACTAAAGAATTAAAGACGAAAGTTCTCTTGCAGCAAGCGTATCCGCCCCGTAATAATCAGCGTGATTATCAGAAACCTCAGCAATATCAAAGAAACTCGCAAAGGTTCGAGTCTTCTCAACAGCGTTCTCCTGTAGGCCCTAATCAGTGTGCGTATTGCAAAGAAGAGGGTCATTTTAAGAATGGTTGTCCGGTTCTGTTCACGAATGGTGCTTCTGGTGTGAGAGGTCGAGGTGTTCAACAAGCTCCAAGAGGTAGGGGACGTGTGTCAAGAACGCTGTACCTCAACCTCCTGAGTTCTGTGGGGGCGATCAGCTGAAGGTCGTCTAGATGAGAATTTCCCAATTCCCAAACACCCCTGGTCCCAGAGAACTCTGAGCCCAGGAATGAGGGGGAATGGGGAAGTGAATAACGTACAACAGAGAGACTGCCACACCCTGGTGTCTTCAGCTTACCGGCACCTGTAAGAGTAACATAACATTAATACATTCCCACAAGCTTGACCTTAGAAACCTCAGACTATTATCAATCCAAATGCTGCTTCTCTTGTACCTGTGGTTGGTGTGGAATTTGCCTCTCTCTGGAAGAGGAGAAGAAGTCGATAACTTGCTTCACAAAATGGAAAGAGATGGAGACTGCTGCGAAGACTACACTTGGTGAGTAAGAGAATATGACTACATGCGCATATAGATATCCCCCTAAACACTTTCTGGTCGGTGAGGTTCTGTGTAGTGCAAAGGCTAAATTCAGTTCTCCGATTAAACCTCTTGGTACATATAGTCAGGATTGAATGTTCTTACGAAACTGCTGATGAACGGGTAATAGCCATTACCCATATGACAAGTCTTTATCAAAAGTCTTTTGAAATATGTTCTTAGAATTCAGTGACGGAATTGGTACTTGAATCCACACAACGGACTAGCTCCAAGAAACTGCTTCTCAGTCAGAATTTCTCTGTAAACGACTTGAATATCACAAAGTTCAATAGGTCAAAGGCTTACCGTTACTCTCGGACCAAACTGCACGGCAAAACGAGAGTTGAGAGATAACGGAAACCAGACCTTATTCACGAAGGCTTTTCTACTGCAAACAGGACTGCTCACGAAGAATTCGTAGCTCTCGGAATCTTCTCCAAACTCGAAGGAATCTTCTTTTGACGAGCCGCAACAGGAATAGAGACGCCTAGGAAGAGGCTCTCTGGAACGCAACCGGCTCCGTCAAATACTTCAGTTGAAGTGTGCAGCACCAAGGCAGCGCACGCACGAAATGGCGAAACTGCTGCAAAAGACTAGAACGCTAACCGAAGGTTGGCGTTTTCAAATAACGGAACAACTGGAAGTTCTCCACCTAAACTGCGCCACCAATTGACTCCAACTGGCAGAAGATTGGAGATGAGGTAAACAGTTACTCCGTCTTGGTGAGGTCCAGATTCCTGAAAGCTTCGACACCAGAGCGGGCTTGACAGTGTTATGTGTTCTCCCAGAACGCGCGTTCCTTTCCTCCACAGAATTCGATGAATTGTTTTGATCAGCAGAATGGTGCATCTGGTAGGACGACTCAGTACTATGCGAATGATTACTATGTCGAAGGTGAGAATATGAATGGTAATGATTGCTAGGACAGCCATAGACAAAGAGAGGGAGTTGTTTCAGTTCCAGTAGATCAGAGTGGACCTTATGTTGAAGTGATTGCATCAGGTGTGTCAGAGCCTTTTCTGTTGGATACTGGTGCTGCGAAGAGTTCTATCATGCACTCTAAACTCCCTGGCGCACCTTTGTCTGGCTTAACAAATGTTTTAGTAGGTTTTTCTGGTGCCCCAGTTAGTAATCCGATTTCTAGTCCCTTGTCTCTTTCTGTTGGATCTTGTGATTTCGAAGCACCCCTCATTCTGACGACAGGTTGTGGTGAGAACTTGTTGGGATTGGATTTGTTAAAAAGATTGTATGCGACGCTATATTGTTCTCCTTCAGGAGTACAACTTACATTGGGTAAGAGAGTGATCTCTCCGATGTATTTGTCTAAATATCAACTTCCAGCTGAATTGTCTTCTCTCCCTGATTCTCTTTGGGCTACTGGTCCTAATCATGTGGGTCTTTTGGAGATTCCGCCATATGTTGTGATGCTGAAAGAATGCCACGTATTCCCCAATACAGGATCTCTAGTGATGGTGAAAGAGCACTTTTGGCGATCATCTATGATCTGATTGGGAAAGGTGTGATTGAGGAAACGAGAGGTAATGTGTGCAATAGTCCGGATTTGCCTGTTCTGAAATGAACTGATTCTTCACAACCGCCTGTATACAGGTTCGTGATCGATCTTCGCGAGGTGAATAAGATTGTAGTTCCGCAATTTCCAGTTGTGCCAGATATCACTGCTTTATTGACTTTGATTCCAGCTTCCGCCACCTGCATTTGGGTGATTGATTTGAAGAATGCTTTCTTCTGCATCCCGATTGCCGAGGAGAGTAGGGATATTTTTGGCTTCTCTTTAGGAGGCCAAAGTTTCCGGTTCAAGCGCGCTCCTCAAGCTATTGTGAGAGTCCATCCATCTATAGTCAGGCTTTGAAAACGCAATTTGATACGATTGTTTTACCTGATGGTGCTGCTCTTCTTCAGTATGTCGATGATTTGTTAGTTGCTGCTGATGATGAAGAGATCTGTAAAGAAGCTACTTTGTCGTTGTTGCGTCATTTGTCTGATTTCCATCATAAGGTGTCTCTTTCGAAGTTGCAGTATTGTCGACAAGAAGTAACCTACTTAGGTCACCTCTTATCGAAGGAGGGAAGAAGGTTGACCCCAGAAAGAATTCAAGCCATTGTGAACATAAGTGTGCCTACGACATAGAGAGAAGTGCGTGCTTTCCTAGGTATTACGTCGTATTGTAGACAGGGGATCCCTAATTTTTCACTTCTTGCGAAACCTTTGATAGCTCTTACTGTTAAGGATACTCCAAATCCTATTCCTTGGACTGACGAATGTCAGAAAAGTTTTTCTGAATTGCGTGATGCTTTGTGTTCGGCTCCTGTGTTGGGTACTCCCGACTACAGTAATCCTTTTACACTCTATGTACATGAGAGAGAGGGATGTGCATTGTCAGTTTTGACTCAACAGTTTGGCGACAAGCAACGTCCATGTGCGTATTTCTCGTCAACTTTGGATCCTGTAGCTAGAGTGTTGCCGAGTTGTTTGAGAGCTACAGCAGCAGCGGCTGTCTCTATTCGACAGTCTGCTGGTTTGGTAATGGACAATACGTTGATTGTGATGGTTCCACATGCAGTGGATACCTTATACAATCGAACCAAGACACAGCACTTAACTAGTGCTCGGTTGCAGGTTACGAGTTGACACTTTTAGCGAGTCATGTGCATATAAAGAGATGCAACACGTTGAATCCAGCTACGTTGTTGCTGATTTCAGTTGAGACAGATGTTTGTGAACAGCATGATTGCTTCCTTAGGACAGAGGAAGAAACAAAAGGGAGGATAGACCTTAGGGACACTCCTCTTGCCGAACGTGATGGTACTTTATGGGTTGATGGTTCTTGCTTCAAGCTTCCGAATGGTGATACGACTGCGGCATATGCTATTACGACTTTGCATACGATTATTGAAGCTGCACGTATCCCACACAATTCAGCGCAAGCAGCAGAGTTGATTGCATTGACAAGAGCGTGTGTGTTGTCAAAAGGGAAACGAGTGACTGTGTATACCGATAGCCAGTATGCGTTTGGTGTGGCTCATAGTTTTGGACGATTGTGAAAAGAGCGTGGGTTCCTGACTTCGCAAGGGACTAAGATTCAGCATGGTCAGTTGGTGAATGAACTCCTTGAGTCACTTACATTGCCGATGCAAGTTGCGATTGTGAAATGCAGTGCGCATAAGAAAATTACTGATGATGTTGGTCGTGGTAATGTGTTTGCAGATGAAGTTGCGAAAGAAACTGCGAGAGATGTGATGAGTCGAATGTATGTTGCGGGTCCGGCGAGATGGGTTCCGGATAGAAGTATGTGTGAAGATACGATAGAGAGCGTGAAGTCTATTCAAGCTGAAGCTACGGAGAAAGAGTTGAATGAATGGAGGGAAAGTAAGGGTAAATTGGATTCAAATGGTTGTTGGGTTGAGTTGTCAGAGCATCAACGATGGTTGTTACCCGATGCGTATGTGCTTCCAGTGGTTACGATGGCGCATGGAATGGCTCATATCAGTGTGAAAGGGATTTGTAAGTTGTTGGCTCCAGTATGGCAAAATGCTGGAATTCCCAAGTGTGCAGAGAATTTGGTCATAAACAGTTTTTGTGTTTGATGTACCATCCCGGTAAGGGAACTCCAACTCCAGCTGGTCATTTTGTGCCTCCGACGTATCCGTTTGAGGCTTTGCAGCTAGATTTCATCCACATGGAGAGGTGCAACAACTTAAAGTATGTGCTCGTTGTTGTTTGTGCCTTTTCGAGATAGGTAGAAGCATACCCCCTAAAAGATAACACTGCCTTATCTACAGCGAAAGCCCTTGTCAAGGAATTCTTCCCTAGGTATGGATTGCCGAGAATGGTCTGGAGTGACAATGGGAGTGAATTTGTGGGTCAAGTGATGAAGAGAGTGTGTGATGGTTTAGGAATAACACAGAAATTCCACGCTGCAAATCACCCCCAATCAGCTGGTTTAGTCGAGTGCTATAATGGCACTCTTAAACTAAAATTGGCCAAAATTCAAGCGAGCTCTGGTCTTCAATGGCCTGATGCTTTGCCATTAGCACTTCTGTCCACAAGAATGACTGTGCATTCGCGAATGGGACTTAGTCCGTATGAGGTCGTGTTTGGTCGCCCGGCGAATATTTGGGGAGTGCCGCGGCCGACAAAATTTAGCGAGATAGAACATCCTGTGTTGCTTGATTACCTTTATGAATTGACGGCTAAATTGCGTGTTTAGCACCAACAGGTTCATGATTCACTGCCACAAGCATCTGAGGATCCAGGACATGCTATCAAACCTGGATCGTGGGTCTTTGTGAAAAATTTCCAGCGGACCAAGAACGAGCAGCCCCGCTGGATTGGTCCCTACTTGGTGCTTTTGTCCACACGTTCAGCAGTGCGAGTACGCGGTAAAAAGAACTGGATCCACAGCGTACATTGTAAGAGGGCCCCTTTGTCTCTGCCGTACGACCGGTGGGTCCAGAACTGACTTCCTGATTCTGAGACTGAAACCGTGCCCCGTTTTCTGCCTTTTAGCGATGCACGTGTGATTGGACCGAACTCTGAACGAGAAAGCGACGATCTCCTGCAAGAAGCTGTGCCTCCGTCGAATCGTTTGGATACTTCCGAACCTGAGCTCTTGTTTAGGGAACAGACATTGCCTGGCAAAGAGCGTTCTAATTTGCGACCAAGAGTCGTGGGACAAATAAAAATATAAATTCTTTCTTTGTTATTTTTAAGGTTTAGCTCTCCTTCGAGGAACTATTTTGATTTTTGTTTTTCAAACCGCCATCCGGGTTCAGCTGTAGGGTCGCGGTGCAAAGACTTTGGAGTGCAAGCCGAAGACGTTAGGTCGACAGTTCTGGTAGGTCTAAGGGTGTTCCCTGGACTGACAGACGTATTCCTTAGCACGGAACACCCTACCGCCGCGAGCAGCAAGATTAGAGGATGGAGTTTTTCGAGATGGAGAGGCCTGTTGAAAGAATGAGCTTAAGGAGCAAAATGTGTAAAGTAATGAGCAAAAAGTGTTTTTTAATACTATGTCTTTTCATGTTACTTAGTTTAATGATAATTCTGATGGGATATATTATATTCTCTTTCAAAGTGACGTTTGCACCCACTGCACAACCTATGCCTTCTTCTACTATTTCTTCACATTCTTTTCACCCTCTGCCTGAACATGAGTCCATTAGGAGATTAGAATTTGTTAATAACTCCTTAGTTCAGCTTCTGCACAAAAACCAGCTAGTAGTGAACACGACTAATTGTTGGGTGTGTGGCCTTATGCCCCATACTACCGATAAAGGCATTCCTTACCTGGTTCTGCCTTTCAGCCACAATGGTTCTGTGTGGGCATACAGAACGATGTTCATCTATGCTCGTGAAGCCTACCCCCTACGTTCCGTTATGGATAGTCCGAAGAATAGAGCTCTGGTCAAGGGTATAGTGAACATGATTAGAGGAATTAGTTCCTATGAGACTATCCCGAGAGATGAAACACTAGCATATATTGGATGGAACGTTACTGGATATGGAGTTAGTCTGAGTGAGAACCAGCAAGCGAAAAGATCCTCTCCGATTTGGATTGTACCCCATCAGGGTCATTATTGTCTGCAAGGTAATGGCAAGAATCCGAGAGCTCAGTTAGGGAAGAGTGTTTTTGCGTCCCAGACTTCCCCATCGTTTCTAGCAGCTAAGGGTACCTATTTTGTCTGTTACGATAGAGCGTATACATGGTTGCCCCCGATTTCTCGGGTACATGTTTTGTCTCGTTCCTGTTGCCTCCTACGTATACAGCTGCGGCAGATTACCACAAGACTAGAGATGTTAGAGGTGTCTTCAGTAAGGAAGATACTGCAGGACAAGAATTTTCTGAAGGGTTTTCTGCTGTTTTGGGGACCTATGGCTAACAGCACGAACATACGGCAATTGACGAGAGTGGTTGAGTCTACCATAATTGAAACTGCCAGTGCCCTTAGTAACTTGACTGCTGAGCTCCAGTCGGATCGCCTTATGACTCTTCAGAACAGAGTTGCATTAGATGTCATACTTGTAGATAGAAGAGGAGTATGTAAATTGATTCAATCGAGCTGCTGCGTTTTCATTCCAGACAACGCTCCGACAGTGTACCAAGCCATTTCCAAGCTACATAAGATCTCCGAGTCTGTGCACGTGGACGAAGGAGATTGATCGTTGACGGGATGGTTTTGGGGGTTGTTATCCACTTGGGGATGGAAGATTCTGATGGTCATTGGGATGGTTTTAGCGATCCTTTTCCTGTTCTGTCTTTGCGTACAGTGTGCTCCTGCTATATGTGGCCTTTGTGCTACTTAGTGTTCGAGGAGACCTGTCCAGAGAGAGTTACTAAGTACTAGGATGATGCTACAGCAACATCTTGATGATCTGATGAATATAGACCTGGATTCAGACTGACGTGAGTTTAGGTTATTGCCTATGTAAGGGCAAAAGGAGGGTCTGAGGTTCCGTGGATTCTGAACCCGTTTCATAAAGGTCATCGTATTGACGATTTTAGTATTAGCAGACCGCAAATGACGAGTGCGGCATGTACGAGTGCTGTCGTCATAATCGATCAATGGAAACATTGTGTATTCATGGATTTCGTTCGAACCTTCGGGTTCCATTTTGTATGCGGCAGCCATTTTGTGGTTGGCCTCACATAGGCTGATGACTATGGCCAAACGAGTTCTTGGGACACGTACACCTTTAGCTGACTTCTGTGTGACCTGAGCAAGCTGACTCCATTGCCTGAGGCTAAACTTGTTAGGCCAGTTCCTTGTTCGGCAGCTGGTCAAGATAGAGATCAAAGAGCAGGACATTCCTGAGTTTATGGTACATGCACACACCCTTCTATCTTGCTTCTCATCTCTTTCTGTTCCCTCTTTTATGATCCTTTTATTATGGGTTTCGTCCGGCCTGTCCGAGCAGGAATGTTGGATTTTGCCTTGTCATTTCTGGTGGGCTGGACAACTTAAAGTGGGCTTGCCGTCATGTGATATGTTTGAAATGTCATTATGTGATTGACCAGTTTGTATGTAATTGATGCTAGCCAGGAATGTGATTTTTAGCATAAAAGACGATGTCTCGCTCTATGAAGGTGTGCAGTCTCTAGCGAACCACCCGTGTTGTGCTTCGTAGATCTCTGTTCCTGGTTGCAGCCAATAAATTTGATCTGTGACGTCACCAAGAAGTATCCTGTGTCTCTGTTTGCCAAGACAGGTGAATCCGAAGACATCGGGCGTTTCCCCTAGCGCCGCTGGTTTCTAAAACCCGGTTCTTCAGAAGGCCGAAGACACCCAGCCTTTGACATGCACTCTGGCCACGGGCGTAGTATACAGCACCCTAATCCATTGAAGGAAGAACGGTGGAAGGCCCATCCTTGTTAAAACAGTGAACATATAGTCCCACTGAAAGGAATCAAATGCTTTCGCTGCATCAAGCAGCACCACCACCGCTTAGAAGTCAGGGTCAAAGTAATGTGCGGTAGCGAAAACCGTGCGCAAATTGTGCATAACAGAACATTCTGAGAACAGCTAATCAGTTTCGGCTTCCACTTTCAAAACTTTCCATTGCCAAACAATTGTGCATGCGTCTTCTGTTATTAAGCAGCTTTAAAATAGCATGATGGCAGTCTCCAGACTGGCAAGAAAATCCAGATTTTTCTAGTTTTAAAAATGTCAATTCATCCAAACAATAACTTTGCTCCCACACAAGGCGACACACGTCTGCTACCAGCTCCATGATATCTGCCTTTCAAGGTCTGACAGTAAATGAGAAAAAAAAATATGTAATCTGATTTGACATTTTGGTACTCTAGTTTTACATATTTTCATCATGCTGGTTTATCCCATTTATGTCTCAGGATGATTGAAAGCCCGCCAATGTAGAGTAAACGTCAGTTGGTAACACTATATATACCTCATGAATTGACCATAGAATTAGAGAGTTCTTCGCCCCGGGTTACCTCAAGAGCTCCTGCCAGACAGCTGCAGCATCCATTCATATCCTGAGAGCCACTCCAGAGCGGAACTTAGCTCAGCTGATGTTTGTTTTCTTTCCAACTTAAGTCTCGTAGTCACAGCTTCTCCAATGTGCACAGGTATGCAGTGCGCCGAATCCCAAGATACTCTAGAGGCACGTTAGCTACTCCAAACTCTTGTAGTGTAGCACATAGAAGTAGTCTTCCAGTTGCTAAGCTCATACGAACATTCCATTCTTGTTACAAATGCTCATATTATTTTTGCTGCTAGTAACATACATTAGTGCTGTACTACTTACATTCTATGTGGTTATTATTACTCATGTACTAAGCAACTAGGTGGTTGAAATAAATACTTTCAAACATATTTAGGGCATCATTAGGATGGTGGGAGGACTTTGTCCGCCTGCCATCCTGATGGAAAATGGGACCACCCACCATATGTGCGGGGGTCCCTTGTGGGAGATTAGGATGCAACCGCCACACTGGCAGGTGCATCACGCATTTTTAACATTGCGGCGGGCGGTGCTTTCAGCAGCACTCGCCGCAATAGTTAAAATGCATGTTGTGCATTTGCATGCACAATGCGGCAGGCACTGCGTAGTGCCTGCCGCATTGTGCATGCAAATGCAGGGGGTACCATAGGTACCCCCCATGTGCACCCCCCACACCCCCAACTACCTGGGGGCCCGCAACGGGCCCCCAATAGAAAAAACTGCATGCCTTTCCGTGGCAGCAACGCCGCCACGGAAAGGCACATCCCTGCATGTATCGTAATATGGATGGCAGTGTCTAACAGACACAGACACCATATTAAAACCATTTCCGCCCGGTCGACTTGTGGACTGGGCGGAAAAGCGGCGGACGGTCTTTCCGTCTGCCACGGTACCCCCGCCATACTAATATGGCGGGGGAAATGGGTGGCGGGTGGGTAAGGATGTAGGGCGGATCGTAGCGATCCGCCATCCTAATGGACCCCTAAGTGTCTTTTCTCATTCCAGCGCTATTCTAAAGAAAGAAATTTGGTTAGAATTACAACTGCGTCTCTGACCCCTTCACAAAACTGTTGGTATCCCAGAAAACATGGATACCACACCAGCAGGTATGCCCATTGGGGTTGTGTGGTGGTACAATAACTTTGAACTCTGTTTAAGCGATAGAGCACTGAACTCAGTCCAGGCACCATGGGTGGGAAGGGCAAAGCTTAGTGAGCTAGGCCAGCGCCCTAGTTTATGCAACACAACAATATTGTTTACATGATTATTGGGTTATCATAAACAATATCTTTAATCCAAAGAAAAGACAAACAGTTATCATGTGTTTCACCTTGCTTTACATAAGACTGTGTCTTCAAGACCATTATAAATGCAAAAAGAAAACATTTTATTAACAAAGGTCAATTATCACCCAAACAAGTACATGAAAACAATTTAAGATATCAAAACAATTGTAAATAAGAATGACATCTCAAATATATAGTGTAAAGTCACAATAACTTTCCACAAGATTATTTTGCTCACTTATGTGATATTCTTTTACGCCTGTCTACATTTAATTTAATAATTTTCTTAGTAAAATATGACACTAAAAGTATGTGTCTCTGTTAAATATATAACCTTTCATATTTAATATTACACATAAAGCAGTTGACTTAAACACTAATGCTCGAGGCATGTGTGCTGTAGATAAGTCCGCTATTTAGTGTTGGGCTCAGATGATTATAAGTTGTTTTTGTTCCAAGAAGTTTTCTACGGCTTTGTAACTCCTCCTCTTGGTAATACTGCGTATGGTCATCAACGTCATCTTCAGAATGTTTTTTTTTCCGCTGGTGGGTTGAGATGTAAAATCTCGCAATACAGTTTGAGTCTCCTTCTGGCTCCCTACGGTGCGTTATATCTGTGGTATTGTCTTGCTCGGTATCTTATTATTTAGACTCTACATATCGGGTTTAGGCTGAAGCAACAACGTCTCCATTTCCAATTCTCTCGGAGAATGACCTGCCCATGGAATGCACTTTGTTCGATTTCTGTCCGAAGTGCCACTCCAAATGCCCTCACACCGACCAACATCCCATTTGTAACTTATGCCTCTCTCCAGAACTTCGAGAACACAGCTGTGAGGCCTGCAAGTCTTTTCAGTTCAAAAAAACTCTTAGGGACTGACGTGTTAGAAGACAAGGAATGCAGCGCAAACAAATGGACAATTTCTCTGACATCTTGGGCTCGGCAAGGAGAGGTCAAAGAAGCTTCAGCAGCACAAGCAGAATCACTTTCTACCCATGATTCCAAATCAGAGTCTCAATTAAAAGAGGTTTCTGACTCTCTTTAGCCGGCAAAGAAGCAAAGTACTGTGAACACTTCTACACCTGCTCCAAAGTCCAAATCATCAGTTCCACCCCAAAAATAATGATCACGGGCCACTACTGCACACAAGCCATGGTGCGTACTGAAAACCTAACTCTGAAGCCTCGCCCTCTGCCTTACCTCCGAAAGTTCAGCCTAAAGCACGGGCTTTACTCCATCCGAGAGTATAACACCTGGGTTCTCAGTCTCCGCACCAAAAAAAAGACTTATTTCGGAACTGAATGTTCCTGCATCGAAGACAAAGTGTCCACCACCAAAATGCTTTGTTTTCAGACCAAAATCTCAATCCTCGAGCAGTTTCACCAAAATCTCAATCCAAAACAAACAAAATGCTCCAAATTTAGCTAGGAACGAAGAAAATAATGGTACAGCCACCAAAACAACATACTCCCAAGAACCAGTTGAGTTTTGAGGAGGCTTTGGACATTACTTTTCAACCCCTAAAGAAGAGGAGAAAGAATGCTGCAACTAGTCCATTACACATTACCATTCTTACTTTACCTGTACCACAAACACCAGCTACTCCACCACCTCACTCACCACAGTTGTCTGAATCAGGTAACGGATCTCCTCAGTCAACAGTAGGGGACGATCAGGAGATCCCAGATGATACAAAACCAGGGGACGCTTGGGATGATTATAATATTGACCCTCATGCTTACACTGATCCTGATTTATACCACAGCCGTCGATCACCAGCAGATGATGGATCTGCTTATCAGGCTCTCATAGCCAGAGCAGCCACATTTCAGCAGGTGCCTTTATATAAGGTCTCAGTAGAGGAGGATTTCCTCTTTGAGACTTTGTCTACTGCACAAAGAGTGGCACAATATTTACCATTGCTCAAAGGCATGACACTTCACTGACATGAACTTTTTAAACACTCAGTCAAAGCAAGGATAATAACCCCGCCCATTGACAAAAAAAACAGACCACCACAATCAGACCCCCTTTTTTAGGTCTCACCTGGTGTTGCAGCACAAAGCGCTGCTCTCTGGGCGAGAGATATTGTAAGAAAGTAGATTTGAGAAGGGGACTTGAAGCCCCGCCCCTCATTTTCATTGGCTGGCGTCACCTTTTGTTAGGTCTCGCCTGCGTAGGCTGCGCATGCTCAGTCTCTCTGTCGATATTTTAGGTTTTTGTTGATCTTTATGCTAAACGGTGGCCAGTCATTGGGAAAGAGCATGCTCTGACGTACACTTTTTTCTTTTTCTGCCTTTCCACTTGGACAGCCTGGCCTGCCTTCCTTCTGGCGTAAAAGGTTTCTTATCTTTATGGGGCCAAACACATGGCCTCATAAAGATAATAAACCTTTTACTTCAGAAGGAAAGCAGACCGAGGCCGTCCAAGTGGGACGGCAGAAAACAGAAAAGTCTACATCGTGGCGAGTGCTTGTGCTGCGCATGATTCGAGGTGAGCGGGCATTCGAGCTTGGAGGCGAGGAAACCCAAAGCTCTCTCTGTGTCTGCCCATAGAGAGGGGCCATGAGTTCGTATTTTGTTAACTCGCTCTTCTCCAAGTACATGGCGGGGGACACCCTGCGCCCCAACTACTATTACTACTACTACTATGCCTAGCCCCACCTCCATTTACCTTTCCCGGTCATCGACAGGTTTCTGTCCCGATTGAGTGGAGGGAAGCGCCCATTTCCGGTTGGTCGGTGGTCTTGTGCTGTTTCTGGTTTCATTATAAATGCCCCCAGAAAGCGCAGCGCGCAGCGGGCGCGACGGAGGCGCACTGGAGTCACACCAGAGTCAAGCCCATCTGCGCCCGTCCGCGCCAGTACGTTGCCAGGAGCCAGGGATTCTGGCAAATCTCCTTCAAACCATAGCCCCCGTATTTTATTAAACTATACCAAACAAGAACTTTTTAAACTTCAGGCTAAGACACCCTCTTTTTGTAAAATTGAGCCCTGGCCATGTGTAGAAGGACCACTTTCCTGTTGCACATGTCAGTTTCAAACATTCACTACTTTCCCAGATCGCTCCACCAACCCTCTTGGGAATACCCTACAGGAAGAATGGAAAAACCTGCCATGGAGGTATGGGACCCCGTGTCCTCAGATCAGCCAGAGATAGGGTTTTTTACAGAAACCTGGCTAAAACCTCATTCGGTGCCGGCCATAACGTTAGGTATCCCAGAAGGATACAAAATGACCAGACTGGATAGACCTATCAAATCTGGGGGTGGCATCGCTATTGTCTATAAAGACAGTATTAACATCTCTGTCTTAGACCAAGGCAGTGACGCCATTATGGAAGTATTCATTTTTAGGATAGATGCTCCCTTACATACCAGCTGGAAAGCGGCATTAATCTACAGCCCTCCGGGACCCATAGCTAATTTTTCTTTACAAGTGGTGGAAACACTTGCTCCTCATATGAACACAAGTAGTAACTTTTTATTGTTAGGCGATTTTAATGTCCACAGTGAAAGTAACACCAACTTAGATGCTCAGACACTTCTGGCTGATTTATCCCTACTTAGCCTAACCCAGCTTAATGAAGCGCCAACTCATGTAGCCGGCCATACTCTGGACATAATTTTCTCCAACTCTCCTAAGATCAAATGTGAACCTCCCAAACAAATCAATTTGTCTGATCATGCAGTTGTTGAATTCTATATGTAGGACCTCACAGACCCTAAAAGTTCTCACTCGGCCACAGCCTATTTACGTAGACAATGGCACAAATTCTCTGCGGAGAATTTCCAGACTGTTTTCATGAAACCTTTATTTACAGAATCCGACAATATTGAGGAGGCACTACTTAAACACAATGCGGCAATTGTAAAGGCAATCAACCGTATCGCACCTGTGAAATCCTGTATTAGCCACCCCAATCGCCTACAGGCAGCCTGGTTCACTGAGGATCTGCGAGTTCAAAAACAAAAGTGTAGGAAGCTGGAAAGGGTCTGACGTACCTCAAATAATGAGGTGGATAAAAACCAGTATTATTCCATCCTGACCAGCTATCACAAAAACATAAAAAGCGCTCGCAAATTGTATATAGCATCGCAGCTAACACAGGCTGGGAACTCCTCAAAGATGTTGTATAAAATCCTCCAGTCCTTTTTTAATTCAAAGGCGTGTGAAAGTCTTGAGGCTCCATCTCAACAGTTGTGCGATGACATTGCGTGTTACTTTTCGCAGAAGATTGAGCTCATATATGGCAAAATCATGGCAGCAGGTAACGAGCAGCAAAAATCTTGTGCCTTAGATAGCATCTTACCGGATAATCTTACTTTTCTTAACAACTTCCCAGTTAATTCTGTGGCTGAGGTTGAAACTCTGATCCACCAGATAAAGTCAGGATCACCCACTGACCACATCCCTGCTAAAGTCATAACCCTAGGGCTCTTGTTTGAGCCCTACATTATTTAACATATATGTTGCTCCTCTGGCCACTCTCCTACGGACATATGGGTTTATTCCCATATCTTATGCCGATGATACGCAGCTCCTCTTTCCATTTAACAAACTAATGGCTGCAGTTCAGCTGGCCTTTTCAAATGGGATGAAGGCCGTATCCCAATGGATGGTTAACAACTTCCTATAATGCAATGTAGGAAAGACAGAGGTTATGCTCTTTGGGGAAGCTCCGCTACTATGGACTCCGGACTGGTGGCCATCCGAATTGGGTTCTCATCCGGCTCCTAAGCTCATAGTAAAAATCTGGGCATTCGTCTCAATGAGGCCCTTAGCCTAAAGGAGCATGTTATTCACACTGCTGGTGCATGCTTTCATGTAATTGGATTACTTCGACATGTTTTCCCACTGCTTCCTGATGCTACCCACAGAACTCTAGTCCAGGCTCTGGTATTGAGCCGTTTGGATTACTGTAATGGTCTGCTGATCTCGGCTAATGAAAGCTCACTCAGCAGACTACAGGTAGTTCAAAATACAGCAGCACTGCTGGTACTGAATGCTCCCTACAGGCCCCCTTCCCAGCCTCTTCTTGTCAAGCTCCATTGGCTCCCCATTTGACAACGGATCAAGTTCAAAACCTGTTGCATTATACAGAAAGCACTTCAGAACCTGGGTCCTCTCTATCTTTCGGAGATGTTTTTGCCCTATGTTCCTTTGAGATCTCTTCGCTCCAGTGGCAAACATCTCCTGGAAGTGCCTGGTATTAGAAGGGCTAGATTAGGAGGGAAAGCTCTCTCCTACCTTGGCCCTCGTCTCTGGAACGAGCTCCCTCTTCCTCTCAGACAGTGCTCCGAGCATCTGAGATTCAGGAAATTGCTTAAAACCTTTCTGTTCGATATCTGTTAAACTGCTAAGTACCACCACCTTGTTCCTTCTAGTCCGCTTAAGCACAGAGATACCCCTTCGGGGGTCGATTGTAGCGCTATATAAACAAATAAATAAATAAATGACTGTGGCTTTGCGCAGGCGCTGCTGGGTAGGTCCACAGTGGTGTACAGGCCGGGCACCGGGGGCTCCTTCCAGCACCCCGGTCAGAACCAGGACTTCTACCACAGGGCGTCTTCGCTCTCTGCCTCCCCCTACCAGCAAAGCCCGGTGCCGTCACCTGCCACGGGAACCCTGGCAACTTCTCCGGCTACGACCCCTTGCAGCAGCAGGGGGCCCTGTTCGGCAGCAGCAGCAGCAGCAGCAGCCAGGACCCCGAGCTGCTGCAATACCCGACTGCAAGCTGGCCGATGAGGGCCATACCTCTGAGCAGAGCCCGTCGCCCACCCAGCTCTTCTCGTGGATGCGGCCGCAAGGTAAAGCGGGCTGCGGCCAGACACTTCCAGACCAATAAAGGCACTTTTTATTGTTTTACGGGGGTGCCACGTGCCGCCTCCGCGCTACTGCTCTCAGAGTTTATTTGCGTTAATTGGGGTCTTCTGTCTTCCTGCTCGTGCGCCTCCTCTTTCAACGACCCTTATGGCACTTTTTACAGCTCTAGCGCATCTTCGTCTCCTAAGACTTTGCTCACTCCTCAAAAGAAAAATGCCGTAGCTCCCTTGACAATACCGAAGTTTTGAAAATTAGACATCAGCACGGAGAACGGGGAGGACAATGGACGGAAACGCAGCATCTCAGGAGACTCAGAATAAATATTGCATCTTTGCCTAATAAGAGACTCGCCCGCCTTTCAAAACTTTTATCTGCTTTTTCCCAAAACGCCACCATGCCTTCTTCCTTCTTTGTCCTCAAAATGCACCAAGGGCCGGAGCTCACAGCTCTACTCTAGGGCAGCTTCCTCTGTCTCATAGCCCCGCAGCTTCCCTGTCTATGCACACGGGGTCGTAGCTCCCTCTCTACTCCAGGGCAGCCACCGCTGCCTCAGAGCTTTGCCAGCACCACAGCTTCTCGGTCTGCCATACTCTCAGCTCTGACATCCTGGGAGCCGCGACCCAGCGAACCTTTCACCTAAAACTCACAGCTCCCCAGCCATCTGGTGCCTTCTTACTACATAGCTGCCAAGGATTAAAATTGCCAGCTGTGACATTTTCAAAATGTCACTCAGCTCCCAGCGCTAGTAGAGTCGGGTATGGTCGCGGGATCATTTACCGCCATTGCCAGCACTGTCCTGAGTACATAGTTGCTAAGGTTTCAGATTGCCAGATGTGACATTTTCATAATTTCACTCAGCAGGTAGTGGAGTTGGTCCGGTCGCAGGTTCATTTACTGCGGTGTGAGCAGCTGTGTTGCCATTGCCAGTAGGACTCAGAGCAGGTTAAAGTTAGCCGGCGGTGTGGTCCGGTCCAGTTGCGGGACATATCTCA
Organism: Lissotriton vulgaris; assembly: GCF_964263255.1. Classification (NCBI taxonomy): domain Eukaryota; kingdom Metazoa; phylum Chordata; class Amphibia; order Caudata; family Salamandridae; genus Lissotriton; species Lissotriton vulgaris. The sequence continues at coordinate 950,574 of NW_028243049.1, read as the reverse complement.
CCATTAACAGCCGCTGCGCTGGGATTACCAGCAGCTGCCAAAGCTCTATTCAATTATCTCATGAACTGCATGCTAGGACTTGAAGCCTTACTTTCCTTTAGGGATGACATATTTAAATTTCTTTCTGCCTCAAGCTAAGGGCCTCCTCTCTAAAATAAGTGTTGGCACTCCGTCCACCTCAATTTGTTCCCTACATTTTGCTGTGTCTCTGTTCACTTATTTTATTTATAAAAATAAAGTACCACTTCCTGCCTCGCTCAATGCTTGCATCTGGTTGAACGTCAGATATACTCCAAGCCTGTCTATCTTCGTGTTCCCCCTTCCCGCCACTCTTCCTGTGTGTCTCTGCACCCTCAGGATCGGCCCCTTTTTAGGTCGAGCTATTTATAGCTCTGAACTATTGTAGGGGAAACAACACTCTTGAACAAGCGGATTCCTCTCAATGCATGTTGTGTACTGAAGCTTGACGCTTCGCCAGGCGCGCGCTTGGCGTTACACCCCATCCCCAGTTCCAGCTCACATTCACTGCCCTGAAGCCCGTTATACTTTCTCTGTCCCACGGCTAGCCCAGCTC